>NW_027471591.1:0-23213 GCF_051020765.1 Lasioglossum baleicum
GAATGGCGAAATGATAGTTGGCTAGACGACACAGGCTAGGCTAGGCGAGGATATTTATTGAATTTACAGGCTGTTTTCATGCACGGTAATGATACGTTCTCAGCGTCACGGAACAGTTAGTCACGCGTTTCCCTGAACCGTCGATCGATTCGATAAGCCAGCCGATTTTTCCCTCGGCTTGCATTCGCGTCGCGATCGCACGAAGGGACAACACAGAGAGTCTAATTGGATAGTACAGGTAATAGTGTCAAGGCGCAAGAAACGGCGGAATGGGATAGCCGCGAGTAATTTAGGCCCGTTAGAAAGCAATTCTATTGTATAGGCGCGCGGAGAAAACCGTAATTTCCGTTGGGACTTCCATCCCTAGCGGAAACGTCGAAATATCTCACATAGGATCCCGCGATCGACAGCTTCGGAGACAAATCGAGGAGCCACCTGCCTTCTCCAGCTTTTACGAGCCATAACTCCTGCGAGGAAACGTTCTCTGTCCTGACAAAACGTGACTACCCGGTTCGAAGGAAGGATTTCTCGAAGGAAACCGCGGAAGTCGAGGGAACTGACGCAACAGTTACACGATGGACCAACGAAACGGGAACACGAAAAAAACGCGACGTTTACGTGATTTCCATGGAAAATTCTGGCATGGAAGAGCGAGAGTCGCTCTCAATTAACCTCGAGGACCGTTCGTGACACTTGGATTTACAATTCGATCGTAACTGTCTGCTACGCCACTGTCTATGGAAGACACTCGTGTATTAGCAGCGCCGTGAAGGTTGCGAAGGTGAAACAGCGTATTTTGCGACAGGCTTCTACCTAAAACCGCAAACGAACGCACGACCTGGGTGGGCAAAGGTTGTTTGAGGCCTCCACGGGATAGACCGTGCTTCGAAGTTGACTGCGATGCGATGTCGCTGTGTTTGGAAGGTAGAGGAGACTCTGGAGTAGAGTTATTGAGGTTTGGGGTGACTAGGATGAGACTTTTTTTATGTTTTGAAGGTAGAGGGAACTCTGAGTGGGAATGAATGTGTATGAAGTTGAAGTTTTTCTGTTTTAAACGCTGTGGGAAGTTTGGATGCGAGTTACTGAGATCCAAAGTTGATGTTTGTCTATTCTGGATGCTGTGAGAACTCTAGATATGAGTTACTGGGTTCTAAAGTTAACGGACTAAAGTTGACCTTTCACTTTTCTGAATGATGTAAACACCTAAATGCGAATTATTACGTTTCAAAGTCTACGTTTTCTTATTCCAAACGCTGTGAGGACTCTAGATGTAATTTACTGCCTTCTGGAGTTAACATTTCTCTGATCTGAACGCTGTGAGGACTCTAAAAGTGAGTCTTCATGAGTCGAAGTTGACGTTTCACTTTTCCGAATGATGTGAATATTCTAAACGCGAATTATTACGCTTCAAAATCTACGTTTTTCTATTCTGAACGCTGTGAAAACCCTCGACGCGAGTTCCTGCCATCCAAAGTCTACGTTTCTCTATTATGAACGCTATGAGAACCCTATATTCGAGTGAACACGCCTTAAAATGACCTATTCCGATTCTGAACGTTATGAAAACACTAGATGCGAGTTCCTACGCTCCAAAGTCTACGTTTCTTTATTATGAACGCTGTGAGAACCCTAGATGCGAGTTCCTGCCCACCAAAGTCTAAGTTTCTTTATTCTGAACGCTGTAAGAACCCTAGATGCGAGTTCCTGCCCTCCAAAGTCTACGTTTCGTTATTCTGAACACTGTGAGAACCCTATATTCGAGTGAACACGCTTCAAAATTGACCTACCCTGATTCTGAACGTTGTGAAAACCCTAGATGCGAGTTCCTACGCTCCAAAGTACCTTACTCCTATACCTTCATCTTTTCCAAACCCTATGAGAACCTTAAACGCGAGTTCTCACAGAACAAAGTTGACGTTTCACTGCCCTAAACGCTACAAAACCTGAATGCGAGTTACCATGCAGCAAAATCGGCATCTCACTGTTCTAAACGATGTGAGAACCTTAATCACAAATTCTCGCGGACTAAAGTCGACTAATACGCAACATTTCTTTACCCTAACATCTCTAAAAACCCTTAGTGCAACTTACTACGCTCCAAAATCGAGATTTAACTGTCCCAAACGCTGAAAGAACCCTGGACCCAAATTCCAGCGCTTCAAAATCACCTAAAAAACAAAGTTCCTGTTCTAAAAGCTGCGCGAGACCTCGCTAAAGCGTGTTTCGAATCAACTGTCGACTCAAGGCCACTCCCCCACCACGCTCGTCTCATCATCCCCACCCTTTACCCTCGATACCCGATACATCGCGTAAATCAAGTAAATTCATGCCTCGCGAGCTTCCCTAACTCTTACAAATCATCCTCTGCTTAACATCCGACTGTATACCGTCTCTTTCTAACCGTTCTATCTGATACGGTTGATATAAGAGTGCATTAGAAGCTTCACCAACGAATAACTCCGATTTAGGTGGAGTCTTCGGCTTCGTATACACCGTGTCTGATAAAACAACCGCGATGGAACGAGCGGCGAGAAATTGGAACGAGATTCGCGTTTCAAGGATCTCGAGGAAGTAATTAATTTCGCGTGAATCCACAGTTCGATTCCTAGCGACGATGCTCCAGTTTGTTTTGGCGGTTAGTTCCGAGTCCATTAGAGTCAGAGAATCGCTAGAGAGCGCAAATGTCGCGTGTCAGGAGCGTCGTTAGCGTTTCGGACCCCCTGTTCAACGTTCACGATTAATATACGAGAAGGAAAGAATCGAGTGAAATACGAGGGCGATAAGAATCGAGCTCGTAATTGCGACGCCGTGGTGGAACGTATATGCAAATCGGTGTCGTCCTCGCGGAGAAATTTGCCAACGACTAAGGCAAGAACAATGGTCCATTAGCATCGAGAGAAATATTGCCGCGAATTTATCGCCGGCTATTCCTCGGGTTATTATCGCGAAAATAAATGGTGTCCACGCCTGTCTATATCATATTTTATTTCCTCGAGTCATTTCTTATTTCCTTGTGTAAAGGAAAATTGTAGAAAGTGAAACTGGATCCACGAGACAGGGTGATCGGAGAATGAAACGGAAAATGCGAAATCTATGTGAGATTTGTAAATGGAGCTTCGAGATGAAAGAATTATAAGCTATTAGACACAACAAAGCTTGGATTCGTTGGATTCTACAGAATGAAATGTCTGTTTGGCTTATAATGACAATTGTATATAAATGTTTCAGTACACTTTGATAATAATTTCACTTCGTTACTTATGCACCATAGAATGCACAGATATGGATAAAAAAGAGAATCGTGCATTGATCTGAACCCCAAATAAGATTGTCCTATTCTATTCGTCATTTTTAACCCAAATTTGAGCAGAAGCAATAGTTTAAAGTTAGAGACGTTAAGAAAATTCGAAATTGATTTTCTCCAAAACGAATGTTTCAGTGCATTTTGACAATAACTTCACTTTGTTACTTACACACCATAAAATGCACAAACATATTTAAAAAATATAATGGTGAGATAATCTGAACCCCAAATAGGATTGACATATTCTATACTTAATTTTTAGCGAAAATTTGAGCATAGACAATGATTTAAAAAGTTACAGTCATTAAGAAAATTCGAAATTGATTTTCTCCAAAACGAATGTATAAATGTTTCAGTGCATTTTGACAATAATTTCACTTCGTTACTTATGCACCGTAGAATGCACAAACATATTTAAAAAATAGAATCGTGTATTGATCTGAACCCTAAATAAGATTGTCCTATTCAATTCCAAATTTTTAACGAAAATTTGAGCACATACAATAATTTAAAGTTAGAGACGTTAAGAAAATTCGAAATTGATTTTCTCCAAAACGAATGCTTCAGTGCATTTTGACAATAATTTCATTTCGTTACTTACACACCATAAAATGCACAAACATATTTAAAAAATAGAATCGTGTATTGATCTGAACCCCAAATAAGATTGTCCTATTCAATTCTTAATATTTAACGAAAATTTGAGCAGATACAATAATTTAAAGTTAGAGTCGTTAAGAAAATTCCAAATTGATTTTCTCCAAAACGAATGTTCATACGAAAAACTATCATTCCACATTCTCTACTCGCTTTCTCACGCAGCTTCAAATCTAAATGTGTATCTAACCGAGCGTATAATTTAAAATTCGTTTAAGAACGGGTAAAAAAATTCACGAAGCTCCTACATCATGCCATATGGCTGTGCGGAGTTGAAGTTAGGGGCGCAGTTTGTGCAACCTGTCGTTCGACTAGTGCTCATTTAAAATTCCGATAAGAGCACACTCGCGTCCCATTGACGCGACGATTGTCAGGCGAAACGTTGCACTAAGAGCTCTTAATACACCTGCAGCGGTCGATCAGCATACAAATCTGCGCATTGAAATGGCAGACACCTCTCGATAGCCGGGACTCGGGGCTCTAAGCGGCCGCCATTACAAGCAATAACGCACTTGGCGCACGCGAAGAACACGTGTACTTTGGGTCGTAAGAGCCCGCAAAACCCCGGTATCGACTAGCGCTTCTGAGAAGCCGAGAAATTGCGGAATAATTCCCGAGGAAACCGCTCCGTTTAGATCCTCCGTCTCAGACACCTTTAAACAGTTTCAAACGCGATCATACACATTCAGAGAGATACTTAGGATACACTAACTGATATATAGATGTCGGGGAAAGCCCCGGTGGTACTGACTGCGTTTCTGAGAAGTCGAGAAATTGAGGAATTATTCGCGAGGAACTCCCTTCGTCTTCGATACCTTCGAACGGTTTCAAACTCGATCATACACCTCTCTAGGGGTACTTAGGATGCACTAACTGATATATAGATGGCGGCTGAAAGCCCCGGTGGTATTGACTGCGTTTCTGAGAAGTCGAGAAATTGAGGAATAATTCGCGAGGAACTCCCTTCGTCTTCGACACCTTCGAAAGGTTTCAAACCCGATCATACACCTTCACAGAAAACCTTAGGATACACTAGCTGATATATAGATGTCGGGGAAAGCCCTGGTGGTATTGACTGCGTTTCTAAGAAGTCGAGAAATTGGAGAATAATTCGCAAGGAAACCGCTCTGTCTCCGACACCTTCGATCAAGCGGCTTCAAACCCAATCATACATCTTCTCAGATATTCATAGGATGCATCGACTGCCGTCGAAGTTGGGGGAGAACCCCAGTGTATCAATTGCGTTTCTCAAAAGCTGAGAAATTGAAAAATAATTCGCGAGGAAACCGCTCCGTTTAGACCTTCCGGCTCCGACTCCTTCGAACGGTTTCAAACACGACCATACATCGATCCCCGAGATCCTTAGGATGCACCGACTGACGTCGAAGTTGAGGAAGAACCCCAGGATATCGATTGAGTATCTCAAAAGCAGAGAAATTTGAGAAAATTCACAAGGAAACCACTCCGTTTAGACCCTCCGCCGTCTCCGACACCTTCGATCAAACGGCTTCAAACCCAATCATACACCTTCCCAGAGATCTCGATGATGCACTAACTGACATAGAAGTTGGGGAGAACCGCAAGGTATCGATTGCGTTTCTCAAAAGCTGACAAATTTCAAAATAATTCGCGAGGAAACCGCTCCGTTTAGACCTTCCGTCTCCAACTCCTTCGAACGGTTTCAAACACAACCATACACCGGTTCCAGAGATCCTTAGGATACATCGACTGCCGTCGAAGTTGGAGGAGAACCCCAGGGTATCGATTGCGTTTCTCAAAAGCTGACAAATTTCAAAATAATTCGCGAGGAAACCGCTCCTTTTACACCTTCCATCTCCGACTTCTTCAAACGGATTCAAACACGACCATACACCGGTTCCAGAGATCCTTAGGATGCAATACCTGACGTAGAAGTCGAGGAGAACCCCGGTACCTCGGAATCCGAGATAACGACAGGGGGTGCCGAGCGGAATCCGTAGGAGAGGAACGAAAGCGGAATGAAAAGGGAGCAAGCAAGGTGATCTAGCCTTGGCGGAAGAGGAGCGAAGCGATAGGAAAAGAGCGGTGGTCTCTCGAGAGAGGAGATAGGATCTCGGAAGTGGGTCGACAAACTGCAGTTCCAGATCTTGGGTCCCGCGGGGAGAAGCGAGATAGCGACGAGGGACGTTTCGCCGGGCCCCGTTACCCGTTAGCGGCGGGCCAGAGGGTGGCTGGGAGACGCGGGAGGGACGATCGAACGATGGAAGGGGCCCGGCTAAAAGGATTGATGCACGTCCATAACTCATGCAGAAATGCGGTCAGGTGCACAACTGGATCGGCCCGAGATCCCCCGCGATCCTATCTTCCTGCGATCTCAGCAAGCCGTGACTCTCAGCTCCTCTATGCAACGAGACGCGACGAGCTGCCACATCTGAGAGGTAAGGCTTCAGTCTGCCAACTTTTCTGGTTTCGAAGGGCTTGACAGAGGTGTGATTCGAGTTTCGAGTGGGTGGTTAGGCAGTTGGTTGAAGAGAATTCGAATCTGGGATCTTATACTGTTAGAACGCAACGATAGGGTTTTATCTGTCAAGCATCGGCGGTGTAAATTCTTCTGGTTTAGGAATTTTGGGTCCACGTTTTGTGAAAGGGTCCAGTGCGGTGTAAATAAGGGTTCAATTTTGTTTGATTTAGTTTCGACTCGAGAATCGCAAGTTTGAATCTTGATTGTTACAAGCATAGGCAGTGTATATTCTTCTGATTTAGGAATCTTGGGTCGATAATTTGTAAAAGGGTCCAATGTGGTGTAAATGAGGGCCTCATTTTGTTTGATTTAGTTTCGACTAGAGAATCGCAAGTTTAAATTTTGTTCGCCACAAGCATAGGTGGTGTAAATTCTTCTGTATAGTGTAAATGAGGGCCCAATTTTGTTTAATTTAGTTTCAACATGAGAATTGCAAGTTTGAATCTTGTTTGCCACAGTTAGAATGCAACGATGACGTCTGATGTATCAAGGAACGACAGTCTATATTTTTCTGATTTAGGAATTTTGAGCCTATGTTTTGTAGAAGGATCCAGTATAGTGTAAATGCTGGCCCTATATTGTGTAATTTAGTTTCAACTTGAGAATCGCAAGTTTGAATCTACACATACAAAAATTCCTTAATTTTAACTAATTGTCAAAATTATTAAATTTCCTCCTGACTACCTACTCTTTAGGTACTAGGAAATTTAAAACTGTAAGAGAAAATTCGATTTTTTAAGGTTCTGGGCCAAATCCATCTCCTGCATGAGTGTGAATTACTTTTACAGAAATTAATACAAAATTTGCCAATTTCAATTTAATAATTAATTTCTCTTTATTTGAAGAATTATTGAGAAGCAATCACGATGGATTAATTCTTCGGACTAATTCGTTCTCGTATTCAATTTTAACATTATATTAGATGTAAATAGGAGGACCAATAATGTAATATGAAACACAAACAAAAGCTGATACAAATAAATAAACGCAATCAAACCTCACGCAACCGATCTATTCGATGCTTCCCGTCATTCCGCGACAAATTGCCGTGAACTCGATGCCATTTACGGAGTTTCCCAACGGGAAAACGAATGGAAAATGTGGGACAGATTTTTCCGCGGCGATGTCGAAGAAATTCGACGTTTCCTCCGTTCGTTTGGTTATTGATTAATCGCTGAAAGCGTCCTCCTACCGGTATTGAGATCCCGAAGAATCTCAGCCGATAAACAGCTGCGTGAATACCTCGGATTCGACAGGTCGGACTTTGTACACGTCAACGAGGAGTCGGCACGCGATGATTGATCGCCCTCCGTTTATCAATCACGTTTATCAAAGGAATTTAACTAACTTTGTTAACGAGAAACACGGCCCTCCACCCTTCCTCCGATTTTCAAGAATTCATCAATCAGCCGGTAAGTGTGTCAATTCGGGGAAGAAATCTCCAATCACGCGAGCGTATTATCTCGGATGCGTATTAATTACCTTGCCCGGCTCTCTTTCCATGAGAAAACTATTTCCTTTCCAATCGTAGGGCGCGACTCCGCCATCGCATAACACGCGCAATCATTTCAAACACGCGGCAACTTGCAGATATAAAAGTTTTCGACGAGTGAAAAAGGGAAATTCAAAGGTCGCTTTCGCATAGCGATTCGTTTTCTTTTTATTGGAAAAACTAGCTGCTCTTGGGAAACCTGAGAAGCAAACGAAGAAAAAACCGAGAAGAAAGAGGAAAAATAGATGCACGTGTCTAAAACTCATCTTTCCTTGCATGATTAATTAACGAAACAGAATCTGATACCAATGGGAAGAAAATAAACAGACCCAAATTGAATTAGACGAACAAATTCTTGAAAAAGATAAAAGTAAAGAAAAGAGAAGAGACAAACAATTTCAAACATACGACAACTTTGTAAAAAGTGTCTCACAATTGACGTGGTACAGGTATTTAAATAAAAAAGTAACAAATTAACACTGAACTGTCAATTTTCACGTTATTTCTTTCATTGAGAACACTTGACCGCAGAAAATTCAAATCTTACGGTTGTCCTAAAATTCACGCTAAGAATTTTCATAGGAAAAGCAAGTTTTTAAATAAAAAATTAATAAATTAACTTTGAATTGTCAGCTGTCACGTTATCTATTTCTTCCATTGGAACAAATAAATTCCAATAAAATTACTATCGTATTTATCTTTTATTTCATATCACACGCAAAAATTGGACAATTCATTTCCAAAATTAACCGTAAGTATTTCGAATTTCTCCCAAAATTCGAATTTCGCGTGAATTTCGAATACACAAAACCTCTCCTCTTCCCAAACAACCGAATTCAATTCCAAACAAAAGAAAACCAAGAAGAAACCAAGACAGAGGCAAAAAAAAAAGTACAAAACAAACGCTTTCAAACATACACGAATTACCCAAACACACCCAGCGAGACGCCTAATGAACCAACCAAATAGGATCTAATTCCGAGTCGGAGAAAAAGGAAGAAAACGAACTTGAAAAAAAAAAGGAAAAAAGACAAAAGCGGTAAGGGAGAAAAGAATTCTCAAAGTAGTTCGAATATCTCCCAAAATTCGAATCTCACATGAATTTTAATACACAAAACCCCTCCTCTTCCCAAAAAACCAAATTCAATTCCAAACGAAAGAAAACCAAAAATAAACCAAGCCAGAAGAAAGAAAAGTGCAAAACAAACGCTTTCAAACATACACGAATTACCCATACACACCCAAGAGATCCCGCGCCTCTGAGCCGCCTAAAGAACCAACCAAACAGGATCTAATTCCGAGTCGGTGAAAAAGGAAGAAAACGAACTTGAAAAAAAAAAAACAGAAAAAAGAAACGGGAAGAGAGAAAAGAAGCCTCGGCGAGAAAGGCGTGTGAAAATTCATAGACGAGCTTCACGCAGGGTCCGCATCGTTTTGTCGTCGCGCGATCGATAAATAACGCGCAGCCTGTATCCGCGGGTAATCCTGCCTACCGCTATGTCAACGTCGGTTTTGCGCTTTCCCACTGAGCCGGCCGCGGCTGGCAAGAGAGAGAAAAAAGGGTGACAAACGAGGAAAAACGCTAATGAATGCCGCGTAACCGGTACGCTGATTTATGGCGATCGTGTTCCGCTCAGGGGATCATTATGACACTGTTGGCTTTCGTCGGCGGATTCCAGCGGCGCCTGGCACACTCGCCGCTTTCCTCCGAGCTACTGCAAACCTATCGACAATAATGGACACACGCGTAACGACCGCAAACTTTCTCAACCCCGGCGACCTTCCGCGTGCCCGTTTGGGGGATGCGCCAGGTGAAAACGCTCCGTTGCTGCTCGATTGTCTCGCCTAATCGTGGGAAACCTTCCGCCGATGGGATGTTCGCTTCTCTGTCACGATTTTTCGATACTATTCCCCGTGCACGTGGCAGTGAGAATGATCTAACGTGTTCGCAACTGTGCGCGTGTCTGTCTAGGGTTTAGTGGTGATTCTGTGATTAGCGAATTACCACGTATAGTTGTGCGATTATTTTTTAGGTTTTATGTGGAATTTATCGTTGACATCTGCAATCTGAATCACTGTCAAATCTTTGGTATCTGTGAGTGACCGAGACTTGTTTAATTCTTTTTGTTTTTGAAATTCTAATTTATTGTTGATCTCGTGTCCGTGAATGACTGTCGATCCGTTGGTCTCTGTGAGTGACCGAGACTCGTTTAATTCTTTTTGTTTTTTAACTCCAAATTACCATTGACCCTGTATCCGTGAATGATAGTCGATCCGTTGGTATCTGTGAATGACCGACACTCTTCGTCTGATTCTTTTAGCTTTTAATTGGAAGTTATCGTTGAGCCTGTATCCGTGAATGACTGTAACTTCGTTAATGTTGTGAATGACCGAGACTTGTTGTTTAATTCTTTTTATTTTTTAACTCCAATTTACCATTGACCTTGCATCTGTAAGTGACTGTCAATCCGTCGATGTGTGTAAATGACCAATACATTAAGTTGATTTTTCTAAACCATTTTATCATCAATTTATTGACCCTATGTCTATGAACCACTGTCACCCGTCGTTTATATATTTTTTCAAATTTCTTATTCCCTTCTTTATTTCTTTTATTTCTTTAATTTTTGTTTGATAACCCCATATTTGTGAATGACTGTCACCCGTCATTTATTAATTATTTACAAATGTCTTATTCCCCTCTTTATTTCTTTTATTTCTTTAATTTTTGTTTAGCAATCCTATATTTGTGAATAACTGACACCCGTTGTTTATTTATTTTTTCAAATTTCTTATTTACTTCTTTATTTCTTTTCTTCCTTTAATTTCTGTTTGATAATTCTGTATCCATGAATGACTGTCACTCGTCGTCTATTTACTCATGTCACACTACTGGCATTCTTTTTATTTTTTACATGATTATTTCTCTCTTTATTCATTCGAATCATCGGTAGATCGGTTTCCGAAAGTGATCGATGGTCTTTGGATGATCTTTGGTGTCCTTGCACGAGGCAAATTATCCACGTTCCCGCGCGCGTGTTAGACCGTCGCGAGCTCCATCGCGAGGAATCTCGATGGAACTTTGCTCTCTCTCGAAGAATCCTTAAAAGTTCATGGGAAACCAGCTGCTCGATGGTTATTTATGAACATACGCGGCATGTTACGTTACGCAGCCCTGATATTTGAAATTTCGCGGGGGGTATCCTCCACGTTCGCCATGAGAAACCGCCATATCGAGGTATTAATTACGCGCGCTTTACGTTTACGACCATCGCGATTAAACGTTTATTATGTCTAGTCGCACTGAAACTTCAATGTTCGGAATTCCGTCTACATTTTCCCGAGTTTCCCGCGCGTGGAGCAAACAGGATTCGAAATGCGCAATCTCGCCAGAGGCTGTGCGAGAAATCCACTTTTCCTCGAGACCTGCATTAAAACTATCATCGGGTTTATCTCGCATATTTTACGCGATAATTGAACAATTCATTCATGAGACAAGATTATCCTTAAGTTTATTTCTTCAAAAATTAACCCTTGCACGAGTAAAAGTAGAATTTAAATAAGAAAATAGCTCGAGAATGTGTACAGTGGAGATATGGACCATGGTGGCGCTAGTGAGTTGAATGGAAACCGCTAATAATATTAGATCATCCCATAAGTTCGTTCCGGAACGCTATTTACATTTTTCGTCGCATTATATAGATCATATCGATGATTAACCTCTTTGCCAACGAAATAGGAAGTCGTGGAACAAAAGAGCTAATGCATTTTTTCTCATTATTTCAAGGTTTATTCGACACATATAATTTTAAATAGAAGAGTAAAATCGGCACGAACTTATGGGATGACCAGATAGAAGATTCTTCGACAAAAACAATGAAATTCAAAATAATGGAAGAAATTTGTGTTAGAGATAGAACGATTAGTCGATGGTGCGTTAGGTAAGTGATTTTCATTGTTTTTATGTGATGGGAAGCAATGAGACGATATGGTGGCGCTAGTGAATTCTAAGTAACGAGAAGAAACAGTGGCGCTAGTGAGTTAAGTGACGAATCATCAGAAGAAAACTCTTCATCTAAAATAAAACCTCCCATCCCAAGATCACGTAATCGACCCTCTAGCCTCACACCCAACCCCATATCTCGCACACCACTGTGAAATGATATGATGGCGCTAATTAATGCTACGCAATGCGAAGAAATAGTGGCGCTGGTGAGTTAACTAACGAATTATCCAAAGAAAACTCCTCATCTAAAACAAAACCACTCATCCCAAGATCACGTAATCAACCCCCTAACCTCACACCCAACCCCATATCTCGTACACCACCGCAATCGCTTCGAATTTCCCATTTTCTCCGAGGGATTGTCGGTCGTAGAACGTGGAGATGGCAGGAGGTATCTCTTCGGGGCCCGGAGGAGCTCGGCTGCTCTCCTCTCACGGTTGCACGGGGCACCATAAAGCCGGACGATCGACGATACCGCAATAGGCTGCCGTGGCTATCGTACGTGATATGTTTTACGAGCCGACCAGCATGCGAGCGGCTAAACGAGCCAGCCCGAGAGGAGGACTCGTCCGCGCGGCGAGTCCTGCCAGCATCGGGGCCCGCAGAGCATCCTTTACGACCGCCTTTCGACTCCTCCGGCCCGCTGACAATCGGACGGCAGGCTAGAGAGGGGCCCGATCGAAACGGTTCTTAATCGCGATCGACCGGCAGGAAAAAAACACGCGTCCGGGCGTTTACGGTCGTGCCATGGCTCGCTGCCGGGGGATCGTGCTCGTTTGCCGGCCTGGTACTAAATAATTCATCGGCCTGCCGCTGCTTTTGGTCAGCTAACACCGGGGTGGGGCTCTGTTCTCCTCGCTCCGACCGGTCGCCGTTTCTCCGATTCCTACAGGACGCCAACGGACGCCCGGCGTTCGTGGGCGAAGAACTTTTCGACCGACCGCGGTTCCTGGTAATTTGAGTAAACGTGGGATTTGTATGCGATTTTTTAACCTCCCCGGGAACGAATTATTTTTATTAACCAGCGGTTATTAAGTAGAATAAACTGTTATTAATAATCGTTGAGAGAATCTGTGAGGGATAGTTCTCTAGGACGTTAACAGACGCCGAGCGTTCGTGGGTTTAGAACTTTTCGATCGATCGCGGTTGTTGGTAATTTGAATAATTCGAATGTAATATTACTTCCTTAGGAACGATTTTTTTTTTTTAATTAATCAGTGATTATTAAGTAGAATAAACTGTTATTAATAATCGTTGAGAGAATCTGTGAGGGATAGTTCTCTAGGACGTTAACAGACGCCGAGCGTTCGTGGGTTTAGAACTTTTCGACCGATCGCGGTTGTTGGTAATTTGAATAATTCGAATGTAATATTACTTCCTTAGGAACGATTTTTTGTTTTAATTAATCAGTGATTATTAAGTAGAATAAACTGTTATTAATAATCGTTGAGAGAATCTGTGAGGGATAGTTCTCTAGGACGTTAACAGACGCCGAGCGTTCGTGGGTTTAGAACTTTTCGACCGATCGCGGTTGTTGGTAATTTGAATAATTCGAATGTAATATTACTTCCTTAGGAACGATTTTTTGTTTTAATTAATCAGTGATTATTAAGTAGAATAAACTGTTATTAATAATCGTTGAGAGAATCTGTGAGGGATAGTTTTACAGGACGTTAACAGACGCCGAGCGTTCGTGGGTAAAGAACTTTTCGACCGTTCGCGGTTCCTGGTAATTTAGATAATTAGAATGTAATATATTACCACCGCAGGAACGAATTCTTATTATTAATCAATGATTATTAAGTAGAATAAACTGTTATTGATAATCTTTGAGAGATTCTGTGATGAATAGTTCTCCAGGACGCCAATGGACGCCGGAGTTCGTAGGCGAAGAACTTTTCGAACGACCGCGGTTCCTGGTAATTTGAGTAAACGTGGGTTTCGAACGCGATTTTTTAACCTCCTTGAGAATTAAATTTTTTATTAATCACTGATTATTAAGTAAAATAAGTGTTGAGAGATTCTGTGAAGAATAGTTCTCCAAGACGTTAACAGACGCCAAGCGTTCGTGGGTAAAGAACTTTTCATCCGATCGCGAATCTTGGTAATTTAGATAATTAGAATGTAATATATTACCACCTCAGGAACAAATTTTTATTATTAATCAATGACTATTAAATAGAATAAACTGTTATTAATAATCGTTGAGAGAACCTGTGATGAATTGGTCTCCAGGACGCCAATGGACGCCCGGCGTTCGTGGGCTTAGAACTTTTCGCCCAATCGCGGTTCCTGGTAATTTGGATAATTCAAATGTAATATTACCCCTTTAGGAACGATTTTTTTCTATTAATCAGTGATTATTAAGTAGAATAAAACGGTGTTAATGATCGTTGAGAGATTCTGTGATGAATTGGCTTCCAGGACGCCAATGGACGCCGGGCGTTCGTGGGCGGAGAACTTTTCACCCGATCGCGGTTCCTGGTAATTTGGGTAAACGTGGGATTCGAATGCGATTTTTTAAACTCCTTAGGAACGATTTTTTTATTAATCACTGATTATACAGCAGGATAAAACGGAACTAATAATCGTTGAGAGATTCTATGATGAATAGTTCTCCGAGTGATTATGACAATCAAAATTTAAAAAAAGAACTGAAGATGTGTGTCAGTATTCCTGAAGTAGTAAATTCCAAAAAACTTAGAAATTGACAACCACTCAGACTCTCACGACAGCTACTGATAACTGGACAGCTACTGAATTAAGCAAGGGTTGCCAGATGAATGCACAACTTATCATTTCGTATATGTTCGCCGATCATATTTTTCGACTTCGAAAGAAGATAAAGATGTCACAAATTCTAAATTTGCTACATACTAAAGTCCACTAATCCACATACACACGCACAAAAAAAAGATATTTTTAACAAGTTTGGCATATACGCGCCGAGTTGAGCGCGTTAAAGATAAAGATATCACAAATTCCAAATTTGTAACATACTGAAATCTACCAGTCCACACACACACAAAATAAAAACGTTTTTAACAAATTTGGCAAATATTCGCCGGGTTGAACGTGATAAAGATAAAGATCACAAATTCTAAATTTGCAACATACTAAACTTTACCAATCCACACATACACAAAATAAAAACATTCTCAAGAAGTTTGGCCAATGCTCACCGGGTTGAACGTGTTGAAGATAAAGATATCACAAATTCCAAATTCACAACATACTATAGTCTACCAATCCCCATACACGAAATAAAAACATTCTCATCAAGTTTGGCCAATACTCACCGGGTTGAACGTGTTAAAGATAAAGATATCACAAATTCCAAATTTGCAACGTATTATAGTCTACCAATCCCCATACACGAAATAAAAACATTCTCAACAAGTTTGGCCAATACTCACCGGGTTGAACGTGTTAAAGATAAAGATATCACAAATTCCAAATTTACAACGTATTATAGTCTACCAATCCACACATACACAAAATAAAAACATTTTTAACAAGTTTAGCAAATACTGCCAATTTAATCCTACCCTATAATAATATCCTAATTCATTTCCTATCTCTTCTAACCCAAACACGAAACATCCATCTGACAGGAGAAGACGATCCAAAATCGAAGACCAGTGCAAGAAGGATCTCGAAATGGGCCATTAAAGAACCGTATAGCCGGAGGAAAAACGTGCGATCGGCCAGAGGGAATACCGATAGCTGGTATAGGTCGATTCTCGATCAGGAAATTGCAAGGCAGGCTATTGGAGGCGGTGGAAGAGAATTGGCAGAGATCCAGAGGCTCAGGGGCGGCGGTGGCGCGCGGCAAAGGATAGCAATAAAATAAATTGGCCTTATGCCCGATTCTTATCAATGAAATATGCACTTTCTCCGAACAATAGACATATTATGTAATGCGAAATATATTCAGTTTCCTCGTGTTGCACGCTTTCCTCGATACGCCGCGATAATGGACGATCGTTATTCAAAATTCTATTCCCCGACGCGTTAAGTGGCGCATGATTTACCGCCTTTCCCGTACCGCCGGGCCTTTATTCACCTACTCGCAACACTGCGTGAACACCGTTTTAATGCCGAGTTCGATACGATCGAAAATTCGAGCGAGAATTCGCCGCGAGAGAAAGGGCGACACCTGTTTTCCGCTCGCCGTTATTCATCGCCGGCGCGGAGACAACCTACGCGCCCCGTTCCTCCACCTAATCGCAAGCGATTAGCCAGTTACACCCGTTACCAAATCGCGGGATAATTGGTTGATCCAAGAGAAAACTTTTAACCCGTTTTCCAGAATTTTACCGATTCGAAGCGCGTAAATTAGATAAAATTTTAAACTGGCAATCGACGTGACGCCAAAAATATTATTTACAGGGGTATGTACATCCATGGGGAAAGATATTTAATTTCCAGATAACCTATATCGAATGACCGATTGAAAACGAGGAAACTTTTAACCCGTTTTCCAGAATTTTGCCGATTCGAAGTTCGCGAATCAAAGAAAATTTTAAACTGGCAATCGACGTGGCGCCAAAAATATTATTTACAGGGGTATGGACATCCATGGGGAAAGATATTCAATTTCCAGATAACCTATACCGAATGACCGATTGAAAACGAGGAAACTTTTAACCCGTTTTCCAGAATTTTGCCGATTCGAAGTTCGCGAATCAAAGAAAATTTTAGGCAAGCCATGAAACGTGGCTTCAAAAATATAATTTACAGGGGTATGTACAACCCTGGAAAAAAGAATATTTAATTTCTATATAAGATATATTGATAGACTGATGGGAGAAGAAGAAAATCTTAACGCGTTTTCCAGAATTCTGCCGATTAGAAGTTTGCGAATCAAAGAAAATTTTAGACTGGCAATCGACGTAGCGCCAAAAATATTATTTACTGGGGTATGTATACCACTGAAGAAAAGGATATTTAATTTCCAAATAAGATATATCGATAGGCTGATAGGAGAAGAGGAAAGTTTTAACGCGTTTTCCAGAATTTTGCCGATTCGAAGTTCGCGAATCAAAGAAAATTTTAGGCAAGCTATGAACGTGACGTCAAAAATATAATTTACAGGGGTATGTACACCCCTGGGGAAAGGGATATTTAATTTCCAAATAATCGATATCGAATGGATGATAGAAAAAGAGAAAATTTTTAACGCGTTTTCCACAATTTTGCCGATTCGAAGTTCGCGAATCAAAGAAAATTTTAGGCCGACTCTGAACGTGGCGCCAAAAATATTATTTACAGGGGCACCTACACCCCTGGAGAAAAGAATATTTAATTTCAAAATAACATATATCGATAGGCTGATGGGAGAAGAGGAAAATTTTAACGCGTTTTCCAGAATTTTGCCGATTCGAAACTCGCAAATTAAATAAAATTTTAGGCTAGCCATGAACGTGAAGCCAGAAATATTATGGTCGGTATTTAACCGGCAGTTTTTCTCAGAGTTTCTCCCTTTCTTTTAAAATTTCTTTTTTATAACAAAAGGGATATAAAGCTTGACGAGTTTTATCAGCAAATATTAGCCAAAGAATGCATTAATCGAATAAAACTGACAAGAAATGAAAGCGCAGCGTTTTAATCAACAATGCGTTAATCACTAGCGCCACCACGACCTGTATCTACAAGATTCCCACTACGCGAAAGATTTAACTCTTTGCACTCGAAGACTTTTCCGCTTGAAAAAGCTTTTCTTATATATCTATAAACTTGACAATACCTTTTACGTTAAAATACGCAAAGGAAATTATACATTTGCGTTTGGATCGAGCAGAATTAATTTATTTCGATATTTCGCGAGTAGTTGTTTTTAATATATTGGGATGTTCGGAAAATCATTTCTTTTTTTTCTTTTTATGCGGTTTAACTGTGAAGATAGCTGTGAAAATACACAATTAAGTCCTCTATTGGGAAAAAACGAAATAACTTTCCGAATAACCTAATAATTATTGTCGCTTATTCGTGTTTGAGTATTTATCGTGTTTTGCTCATTCATCATTGAAAGGAATGATGACAGAGAGTCGTCTCTCGACTGCAAAGGGTTAATCTCACCACGATCTACATTTCTGGCAGACAAACACCGCTTCCATTAACGATCCATCGCACAGAGAATTTTAAAAAACACGTGGAAAATTCGTGACAGCTCGTGGAAGCTCGGCTAGATTTCACCCCGAAGAACGGACACGAAGGCCCGGTGACACGAGCATAATCGCGAGGTATATTAACGACGCCGTTAAAGCCAACGAGCTTTCTAACGATCGTGACCGGTTCGAAAGATCGGACGAATTTCACCGGCTTCACCGTCGTCGTCTCTGATGACGGGCCTCGTCGAGATTCTCCGATAAGATTCGTCGGCCACCAGGGTAATTGAATTATCGGTAATTACGCCGGATTATCCTCGACTCTAATTAAAAAGCGAGCCGCAACCCGGGTTAATTAATGACCGTGTGTCACAAGTTCAGAGAGGGGGCTAGAAGAAATTCGTAGGCGAGAAGAAGCTGAATTTCGCGGCTTAGAAATTACGCTTGGGCGTGACGGCGATGTCACGGCCGTGGAAAATTATAATTATTACGGAAACCCGTCGTCGATCACTCGCGATACGCTGGAAAGCCCGAGCGGATTAATGAATCGCCGTTATTATTCCAAAGGTGATTGCCGGGAAAAGCGGCCGCCGCGATAAATCGTCGATTTTCGAGCGTAACGTACGAAAGGACGGCTAATGGCCGCCTGGCAGAAGTGTACCGGCGGGTTTTGCTACGATTCCGCTTTTTCGACGCCATCGCGTTTATGGGTCGAGCTACGAAATCGGACTGGCCGCTGCACGCGATCTATGAAAGTTCTGTTAGGCGTGTAACAACCTGTGCCGAGATCGAGAAATAGCATTCTGTGCGTAAAAATACGATGGAATGAAAGAGTAACGTTTCTGCGTTTCCTGGAAAGTAGAATTTTAAATTTCGCGGGGGTTCCAGCATTTATTTTCAATTTGACGCTATGGGTTTGTTCTTAGGGAACCGCTGTTTTGACCGAACCCTAATTTTTTTTTTTTGTTAAGGTAAGAAATTCTAAGGGAGTCTACGTCCTCTGACAGTAAAACGTCTCTTCGGATCTCAGAAAGTAGAATTTTAAATTTCGCGGGGGTCCGTGCATTTATTTTCAATCTGAAGCTATGGGTTTGTTCTTAGGCGACCGCTGTTTCGTCCGAACCCTTATTTTTTGGAGGTAAGAAATTCTAACGAAGTCTACGTCCTCTGACAGTAAAACGTCTCTTCGGTTCTCAGAAAGTGGAATTTTAAATTTCGCAGCAGTCCGTGCATTTATTTTTAATCTGACGCTATGGGTTTGTTCCTAGGGAACCGCTGTTTTGACCGAACCCTAATTTTTTTTTTTTTTTTAACGTAAGAAATTCTAAGGAAGTCTACGTTCTCTGACAGTAAAACGTCTCTTCGGTTCTCAGAAAGTAGAATTTTAAATTTCGCGGGGGCCGTGCATTTATTTTCAATTTGACGCTATGGGTTCGTTCCTAGGGGACCGCTGTTTCGTCCGAACCCCTATTTTTTGGAGGTAAGAAAAATTCCGTCGACATCTACGTCACCTGTTAGTAAAAATACGCGCGAAATAAAAAAAGCAACGTTTCTGCGTTTCCGGAAAGTAGAATTTCAAATTTCGCGGCGGTCCGCGAATTTATTTTCAACTTGATGCTACGGATTCTTAGGGGACCCCTGTTTTGTCCGAGCCCTTATTTTTTGGTGGTAAGAAAAATTCAGACGACATCTCCATCACCTGCTAGTAAAAATTCGCGCGAAATGAAAAAGCAACGTCTTTTCGGTCTCCGGAAAGTAGAATTTTTAATTTCGCGGGGGTCCGTGCATTTATTTTTAATCTGACGCTATGGGTTCTCAGGGGACCCCTGTTTTGTCCGAAATAGAGGAATAGCATTCCGTGCGGAATGAAAGAACACCTTTCCTTGTTTTTCGAAAAGTAGAATTTCAAATTTTGCGGAGGTCCGCGCAATTTATTTTTATCTGACGCTATGGGTTCTCAGGGAACCCCTGTTTTATTCGAAATCGAGGAATAGCATTCCGTGCGGAATGAAAGAACACCGTTTCCTCGTTTTCCGAAAAATAGAACTTCAAATTTCGCGGGAACGTGCGCTGTTATTTTTACTCTGACACTACGGGTTCGTTCTTAGGGGACCGCTGTTTCGTCCGAACCCTTATTTTTTTCCAGGTAAGAAAAATTCGGACGATATCTACGTCACCTGCTAGTAAAAATACACGCGAAATGAAACAGCAACGTCTCTTCGTTTCTCAGAAAGTAGAATTTCAAATTTAGCAGGGGTCCGCACATATATTTTCCATCTGACGCTTATGGATTCTCAGGGGACCCCTATTTCATCCGAACCCTTACTTTTTTCGAGATAAGAAATTCAAATAACGTCTACGTCCCCTGATAGTAAAACGCTCTTCGTTTCTCAGAAAGTAGAATTTCAAATTTCGCGTGGGGGCACATTCTTTTATTTTTACTCTGATGCTATGTGTACTTAGGGGACTACTCCTGTTTCGTCCAAACCCTTATTTCTTTCGAGGTAAGAAATTCCGACAACATCTACGTCTCTTGCTAGTAAAAATACGAAATGAAAGAGCAACGCGTCTCTTCGTTTCCCAAGAAGTAAAATTTCAAATTTTACGGGGATACACGCGCTCTTATTTTCACTCTGACGCTGTTGAGTTCTTAGGGGACCCTTATTTCAAACATTTCGAACACGATTTTCTCGAAAGCGGGAAGATATTGTCTTCACTTGTTTTTACATGTAGAATCGTATAAAGTTCGTTTGGAGATAAGATTGCATGGATGTTGGAGTAAAAGATATCGAAACAGGGTCTGATTATGGTAGCTATCAACAGCTACACGGTGGTGTACTTCGGAGAAGCTAGAAATGTCCTTAAACGCGTCGGCCACGCGAGTAATCTTTCTGTCAAGGACACCTAGTCCTGTTCGCGAGACTTGTCACGCATGATGTCAGTAGAGTCATAAATAACGACCGAGATAAGCAACTCGGGGAAGAAAGGGAGCAAGTAGTATATACGTAAGTGTAAGAGGAACGAGTGTCAGGTCATCTTTGCCTGAGTGGCATTCCGAGTGAAACCTTAGAACGCTTCTTAACACTAGAATTACCGACTTGCAGTAGCTATATATATAGGGATAACAGTAATTAACACTTTGCTGACGAGTACACATTCAGCATACATGGAATATATCGAAAATAGATCGCAGACTGGTGATTATGAAAGTGGTCTAAGTCGTATTACGTGACTCGTGTGTCTCTCGTTTCGAGATGTTAAACGTAGCGCAAATCGAAAAATTAAATGGGAAAATTGCATCGAATGTTTTCAGGGACCTAGGGTTAAAGATTTGCAGCTTTAATTTGACTGCTTTGACAGTTTTGACATACAAAATTTCCATTATTTTGAGAGTTCTCGTGTAAAAAATTTTGACAACTTCGACAGACGTAATTTACAAAATTTTTAATACTTTGACAGTTCTAATTTTACAAAATTTCTACTGTTTTGATAGACCGAATTTTTAAAAATTTCCACTACTTTGCTAAACCTAGACCTAATTTTAAAAATTTCCAATATTTGTTAGACCTAAACCTAATTTTAAAAATTTCCAGTATTTGATAGACCTAGACTTAATTTTTACAAATTACTACTACTTTGATAGACCTTGATCTAATATAAACAATTTCCACTACTTTGATAGACTTGATTTTAAAAATTTTCACTACTTTGGTAGACCCAGACGTAATTATCAAAAATTTCCACTACTCTGATAGACCTAGACCTAATTTAACAAATTTTCACTACTTTGATAGGTCCAGACCCAATTTAAAAAATTTCTACTACTTTGACAGTCCTGATATAAAGAATTTTCACTACTTTGATAAATCTAAATATAATTTAAAAATTTCGACTACTCTGATAGGCCTAGACCTAATTTAAAAAGTTTCCATTACTTTCATAAATCTAGATCTAATTTAATAAATTTCCACTACTTTCATAAACCTAGACCAAATTAAAAAAATTTCCACTACTCTGATAAACCCAGATCAAATTTAAAAAGTTTCCGATACTTTGATAGATCTAATTAAAAAAAATTTTACTCCTTTGTTAGACCTAGACCTAATATAAAAAACTTCTACTTCTTTGAATGATTTAATTTAAAAACTTCCCTCTATTTCGATAGTCCTAATTTAAAAATTTCCACTACTTCAATGGATCTAATACAAAACCTTTCAACCACTCCAATAATTCAACAATCAAAAACTCGTAACAATTTCCACGGAACATTACGAAACATTCCGCACCACTAATAAAAACAAGAATAAAAAGAAAATTACAAGGAAGCATCAGTCTAATTACCTGGGCAAACGAGCGAGGTAGAGAAGAAACGACGACGCGTCTTTGACAGAGATGGCGTCCCTCCTGGACGGCTCGTCCTCGAACTCGAGAACGGGTCTGCCGTGGGCATCCGTGCAGCCTGCAACACAGAAGTACGAAAAATTAATCACCCCTGTAGATCGCAATCTGCCACCCCGACAGGACGCAAATTCTCCAGAGAAATCGGTCGAATTTGCTTGGTGGATCGGCACGCAACGCCCCCTCTTTCCACCAATCGTGGTTCCCCTCGCGACGCGGAGCGTCGATCGAAGCCGAGAGGAAACGCGGGCCCCTCACGAACCGATCGATACCGCATTAACGGCGTAATAAAAGTCGGTAACAGCATTTGATTACAGAGCGTGATCCGATTCGGCCTGGTACCGAAGCTCGATCGTAATCTTTAGCCGGCGTATAAGTTATTAAATGATCGGCTTTTAGCCGTGCCTATCTCGCTGAGCCACCGGAGTAGGTCATCCTCCGGTAAAATGGCCGGGCCCAGCCGATCGGGCCCCGCGGTCTGCGCCCGATGAAAATGTAATAACCAAACACGGCCACGTGAGATCGTCCGCGGGGATAAACCCGGCGTCAGCTGAAATAGGGGACATCGTAAAATCTTATTGTCTTAATCGTGACCCGCGACGCCGGCAATCGGACGCCGACGCCGCCGCGCTATCGCGCAGCATCGGCTCGTTCGATTGACGCACGACCGATGTCGGCCCGCGATCTTGTCGTTGTTCATCGATTAGACGATATACGACCGATACCATCTCCTCGTAAGGATATAG
>NW_027471592.1:0-23197 GCF_051020765.1 Lasioglossum baleicum
AGCGCCATTACACATGCGTCGTGAGTGTCTCGCTATAGCGCCACCTGTACCGGCGCGATTTTTCAGTATGGTAACATTATACAGTTGGTAACCATGAAGTTTCGGACTATTTCATTGTAGATGGAAGCACATACTGCGTGGATGCAAAGGAGGGAAATCGCTTTAATCTCGAATCAATTTTAAAAGAAATCATTGATTGTTTAGCGATAACATATATGTATAGTAATTATAATTATATAATATAGATTATGAAAAAAACAATGATATAATAAATTAGATATGGAAAAATTCGGTATAAAATATCAAGAAGATAAACTACTTTTTGTGATAGTAATTGAAATTTATTATATAATGTAGAAATTTATTAGCGTAGGCTATACAATTAAAATTAAAAATACAAATTAATTTTAGATCTGAAAGTAATAAAGAATCCTGATATTTGTGCACATAATTCATTAACATCCATATAGTTCCTTAATATTTGGATAGATGTACATGATAGAAACAAATGGTAAATATAATATGCAATAAAAAGATTATCTCTGACATAAAATTTTGAAAATAATTTTTTTAACAATATAAGTGCTAATAACAAAATATAAGTGCTAATGACAAATAAATAAATAGAATAATATTAAAAAATGTTTTATGATATATTTAAATGCTTGAAAGAAATTTTGGGAATAAATTGTGAGATATTGATAATAAAATTTAAATAAAATGTAAAAAAATATATTGCACGTACTGCATTTAGAATCGATAGATCGATGTTCAAGGTACGCTATTATTTCGAGATATCGATCGGTCGTGTAGCGTCTCCCAAGATAAATAGTATGGCGTCGTTTTAGTATATCGTTTTATAGAAAACATTATTTGTAAATATTTGTAGATTCTATGAGACAGCAGTATAGTGTAAACAAAAATTTCAAAATGAAAAAGTCTCCTTTAAGTACGCCAAGTGGTAGCAAAGGGAAGCAAAGTTATAATTGGAAGTCGCACGACCATAAAAGTAGGACAGGTTATAGTTATATTAAAAGTGATAGTTATCAGTGTACTTCACCAAATAGTGGTCATATACAGTCTGCAAATGACTTTATTCCTTTAAATATTAGTACACCAGAACAAAAAAGACTCAGTAGTAATTGGCATGGTTCTGGAGGTCGTAATCATCGTAATTCAGGTAGTGGTGGATTTAACCATTACAGGCACAATTATCATTCAACCCCAAAATCAAATTTCAATAATTCATACTCTCCTTACAAGCTCTCTGGCAAACAATTTTATGGTCAGAAAAAGGTAATTTGAAGTAGTATATTATTAATTATCCGCATGTTTATTAATTTATTAGAATTAAGAAATACGGAATTTGTGTTTTTACGTTTAGGGATACCAAAAAGATGCACGCAGACAGATTAACATATCATCTTATATAGATATGAAATCTTTTTTGGAAGATCCTTGGGCAGAATTAACAAAAAAGTTAAATGAATCAACCGAAACAAATGGGGATGACTCGGTTAAACTTGAACAATCTCTTTCGCCGCAATTATTTTATATGGATTCAGAATCAAATTCTGAGTGTAAATCTATAACAAATGTGCATAATTCTTGTTTTAGTTCAGAATCCAGAAATGAATCTTCTATAGATGTAAAATTGGGGTTGGATGATACAAACGTTAGTGATGTATCGAAAACAGAGAGCTCAATAGATTTAAAACTTGACAATGTAAGATTCAGCCAAGAATCGAAAAATGACAGCATTTGCAATAATAATGATAGTGCTAGTGAAAATATTCGTGATGAAAATAATGTTCACGATATTTGTACTTCAAAGACGAATATAATTCAAGATCTTATATAACAGTGACAAAGAACAAAGTGCACTCTTAAGGAGAGTAATTACTCTTCGGTCTAGTGCATGATAAATTGCATAATGTACATACAAGAATATTCAATTGTATATAGTTATTGCAAAATCTACGAAACAATTGTTTCAGATTTTTGGAATAATATTCTAGCATATGGATGAAAAAAAATAATGAACTTTTTAGTAATGTGAACTCTTTTTCTGTTTTGAAGGTAGTTCTATTGCAGAAGCATATCTTATATATATGCGAAATACAATGTATTAAAATTACCTTTTAAATTATATTTTCACAAGAAGGCTGTGAAAAAGGTGAATGTAGTTTACATGAAAAAATTATACATGTGCAATTCTTTAGTATGTACTAAAAAAAACGTACATATGGGATATAAGGGAACATTAAACACCAATTTCTCACCGATAGATTAAGTCGTTAAGAACAGTTGAAAATATAGCTAATATGCCATGGTATAAATGAAACTCATAAATTTATTTTAAATTTGCTTAATCTGAGCTATTGGCAATTGTGTGAGAAGAGATTTATACCTTCATTATTGAATATCGACTACTGATTTTATTGTGTTTATCTATATGTCTATGTGCACTCCTTCTCACAACACAGAATTATACGAAGAATTAGTGGTGTATATTGTAATATGCATGTAGACAAATGCAATGCGTTATACACAAATGTAGAATTAAGTAATCATAAAACATGTGCAAACATATATGATATTAATCTTAAATCTTTAGTTGCGTTAACAGTAATATTTTGACGTATATGTTATTTTCAATTTAAATTGCAATTAATTGTACATTTTTGTTTGACTTTTTTAAATAGCAAATTGTCATACACTCTATTCATACTTTGAATTAAAAAGAATAGGAACACGAAGTATAAAACATTTATAAAATGGAAATAATGAAATGAGTAGGGTATTAGGTTTATATGATTATTATTGTAGAAAAAGTAAAGAACACTAAAAATTGCTTATTTCTGAACTTTACACATTTTTATAGCATGTTTTAACAAGTGATGAACTGTAGAAAGTGACAAAGGTGTCCTATATGTTCGATCAACATGCTAACTTAATGTACAAATGACGATCTGGTACAAAAATTTACATAATTTAAGAAATTCCGGTTTATTTCCAAATTGTGATTTTACATAATTGTGCAAAATGTAATTGATGTCTAAAACATTAACTGTATGATTAATCTGTACAACAGAATATTGTATATAAATATACTTAAATCAGATAGTATTCATTTTAATATTTTAAATTTTATAATATTTACGGTATCAGTATATAATACTTGAATACCTATAATACTTAACCCATTTGTTTACATTTTTTTTTTTTTTTTTTTTTTACCATTAAAAATTAAATTGTTTCTTCAGTTATTTTCTGCACAAAATTGCGAAGTTTTATATATATATATGTATCTCGTATAATCTCATGAACATAATCATTTATTTCTAATGAATCATTTTGCAAAAGCTTATGATAAATACCAAGACAAAAGAAATACTTCGATAATTAATCCAATCGAATGACCTTAGATATCTAACCTTGTACTTTTAAAGGTATGTTGTAATACAATGGCAAGTAACATAGTATAGGTGTGTGAATAATTGATCGTATATCGAAGTAATCGATGTGAGCTATATATTCCTTGGTATTAAAGTTTTTGCTTTAGTCTTGCAAACTTACTTCTTATTTTGTCATACAATAAAAATTTTTATCATTGATAAAAATAAATCATAATTTTGTCCGACTTTTTATTTCTTTAATTCTTTTGTTTTCTTAGATCTCATTTATAATTAATATAAAGTTTTCAAATGTATACACATAGTTTCCTTTAGTCATTACAAAAAGTATTCTTTATGATTACTACCATTAGATATAGCTATAATGAATGTCCTATATGTATATATTATATATAGGGTGTGATCCGTATATATGTTATAATTATTTTGCTTTTTCTTGGAAACTATTACAAGTAGTTACAAAATTTTTTGAACAGTTAATTAAATTTTTCGCAAAGTATACAGCTTATTGTTAATTTGGTGATATAGCCCCCATAAAGGAATTTTTTGTACTTTTATTTTATTTTTATTTTTTATTCAAAAATATTGTTATATTTCATTCAAATTTTATTGAAAATTTTATTCAAATTTTATTATTAAATTTTATTCAAAATTTTATTATATTTTTAAAAATTCCTGAAATATGTTGACTGGAAAAGGTAACAAAAATCATACACATATGTGTTTATAGTACCTTTGATTTTCCAAATTTTAGTTATATAAATTAAATAAGTAATCACTTGTTAACAAGTTCTATAGAATAATGACATTTTAAATCATAGTGACGATATTTAGTGAGCAAAGTAAACAAATACTTTCTAATAAACGGAAAATAATTACAGATATATTGGTTACAGTTTTGGTTATATCTTTAATTTCATCTATATAGAACTTTATGAACATGAGTTGAATAAAATTGAAGTTTTTTTTAGAAATAAAAAAATTAGATATAGGAAAAAGTAAAAAAAAACAGGAAATAATTTTAAAAGAACGGTTTCAGTTTTTGTTATATAATAAATCATTTTTATTGCTTCCATAATAAGTTATACTAGAATTAGATAAAAACCATTCGAGTTTCTCATCGTATTCAGCTTTTTCTTCAGGATTAATTAGAGGTATGTCACATTTTCAGTGTGTTAAAGTGTTAGCGTTCAATGTATATACCACACATCGCGGTTTTATACATATTTTTATTTGTTAGTATTTTTTATAAATACCATTTTGAAATTCGTTTCTTTTTTTTTTCGTATTCAATTATACCTTGCAATTTATTACGATATATTATAACTATAATTTTTAATTAATTAATAATTAATAATTTTTTTATAATTAATTTGTAATTATTTTTCTAATACACTTAATTAGGTAGCTTTGCGCATGCTCTTAGTCAAAATTGAATTCGTTGACTTATCATATGTTTGTCGCTGTTTTAAAAATTTACAAATTTTTCGAATTTCAATTTGGTCTTTCTAAAATCGACATTGCATTTTTTAAGAAGACAAACTATTCAATATACGAACTAAATAATGACAGGTAAGCATAAACTTTTTTTGTTTAAGTTTTTATTATTTCATAATTACTATATATGTATTAAAAGTTCTAGAAGATCCGTAGGTAATAAAGAAAGAAGAATAAATAAGGGAACGGTGAAAATTTGAAACATCGTTTAGAATAAAAATGCTGAAAGTATAAACTAAAGTACAAATTAATTTTAATAAAATATATACGAAAATTTAGTGTTATTGCACCGTTTTAATTTTTCGTTGTAAAGGAAATATCTGAAACAGATTGTTTAGTTTTAATTTGGCATATGATATGTCAAGATATAATATGTTATTATATTTTAATGTTATATAAAATGAATGAAAGGATTTTTCGTTCTTCGAAAGTACACCAATGGCACATCACTTATAGCACGAAAGTTTGGTAAATTATTATGTACTGTTATTAACACGAATAAATTTTCCTATGTTAATAGATATCAAAGAATAATTTGTAACTTTATAGAAATTACTGTGTATGTATGAATAAATAACATATATACATAAAGAATGGTAGAACCTAGAATTGAATGTAAGTTCTTCCCCAAAGGAGAAATTAAAGGAAAATATTAAAAATATTTACATCAACGTAACAACAAATAGAAACTATTCTTTTTATGTAGAAAATTGTTTTTTCACGCAAAATTACAATTGCATCATATACAACTACATTATTATCGATATATAAATGAAATATCCGTGAATAAATGATAAATATCTTATTAAACCGTGTACTATTTTTTTTGTACCGACTTTTCCCGTTTTTTCTTTGAAATGGATTGCAGTTTGATCCAGTTCTTGGTACCATTGCGTATATTTGTATAGTTTTATGTGATTTGATGTTATCTTCGTAGTTTATAGTGCATGTCGCGTGGACATAAACGTATATAGGACAAATATATCTTCTATCAACGACCTTGAATGTTTATTATCATTTCCTGCAGTTTATAGAACTGTATCAAACGATCAAACATTTTTCTTTTTTTTTACAAATCTTAATTAATTTTTAGTATCGTAAGCGATAGAAAAATATTTGCATAATAAATATGTATATAAAATAATGTTTGTTACTTTTTTATTTATTATTATCAATAAGTTATTATAATACTTACGATATTCTTGTATATCCTGCAAAGATGTCAAGGATGTGAAATAATACCGATTATATCAAGTGTCTATAAATTTTGTATTCTTTTCGCTTTTTACTTTTAATTGCCACAAATTAAATCAGTACAGTATGCACAATGAATTTATCTGACAAAATAGTAGTATCGCTGGTTTATCTACAAGAGGAGAAATTGATTACAAAGATTTAAAGATAGGGGCTAGTTTCCTGACTTCCTCGTTTACGCGTATTCCATTCCAATTTTGCAATTTTTGTCTAACCTTTCATTTCCTTTCTCTTTCAGTGCACAACAGTCGTGCACGTTACGGCGATCTCGCATTATCAAATATTTCAATAATTAAGTAAAAGAAAAGAAAGCAATAAATTCGATCATCTTTATAAAATAATAAAATGTGACAAAAATTATTTATTATATAATAAATTTATTCATGATACGTTTAAGAATCAAAATTCTTCTAACGATATGGGAAACATCAAAATTTCAAATATTCATAATTTAATGATAACGAATCATTTAACTTAACTGTTTCAACTTTTAACTGATGACTTCGAGAGTATATCTTTTTGTTTATGTATTTGTACACTAAATCGTATAACGTTTATACTTCTTAAATCTACTATACAAAGTTATTTATATAAAAAAAATGTCAACATTAATAGTATTCTAATATAAATTACACTTTTGATGTAATTTATTTAATATAAATTACACTTCTTGGTATGTTCATTTGGATTATATAAAAATCACGATTTTTGGTATTATATTTAAATAAGGATCTACTGTGAGTAATACAAAGTTCCTCACTTTAATTTAATTGATAATTGTAAAATTATGCAACTACAAAATTAATATTTTACGCTTCAACAGTTATTGACGAATATTTTATTAATAAAATTATGATTATATATATGTTTACTGAATATAATTATATAATATATAATGTAATTACGAATAACATGTATGAAAGGATTAAACTCGTCGTTTTTACTTGAATAACTTTATTTCTTATCTTTGTTAATCTACTAAGAAACGGAAATCTTATTACTGACTTTATTAAAAACTTATGTTTACGTAATTATAAATAACATATTAAGGAGATTTTCAATTCTTACGAGTTCTTCGCAACTCAACTATTTTTTTGTTGTTGTTGCATGATACTTAAATAAGATGATATATGATTAATAATATGATATAATTTCATGCAGTTATATACTTTAAACTAATAAACTTCGATTTTTCCAATACAAGACCTTCGTTACATTTTCCTTAATAGAAATCATTATCCTGTTGGCGATAATATTGGTCATCGTCATAAATTCGAACGTTTGCAACTCCGTACTTTCCTTTGCATTACAAGTTACGTATTTTCTTTCTCACTTATTTTTCATGTGAATTTGCAAATAATAAGTAGGAAACTTGCTAGACACGGTACAAGCTTCGTCGATCAAATGATCGTTTAATATAGCACTGATCTGCTTTAGATCAACATGATCAGAATTCTAGTCTAAGTACATATATGTATATATATATACAGAGATACTACAGTCGCTTTAAAACGCGCGTCTGCCGCCATATTTTTTCTTTTTTTTTTTCTTTCAAAAATTATTTAATTCGGGATTTCTTAAAACTGACCCGTTGTAAGAGAATATGAACTCTTCTTTACATACTTGGTCTCTTTGTTTAAAGCTATGATTATTAAACATTGGAGGTAATTGATGCTTTCTTTCTTCAACAGAGGGCTCACGCTGTCATCTCGTTTTACCGATTAGTTTGCTAATCATACGTTCATTCTTAATGTATGTAACTTATCAATTTTCCGGTGTATATTTTCGTTGTATAAATTTTGGACATTTTTCCGTACAGCATATTATATTAGAAGCTTTTAAATAGCTGCGAAAAGAATGATTTATTCAAAGAAATATATAGCTTCAAAGATTTCTTTAATGTCAAATTGTTATAATACTTACAACGATTGTGAAAAAATTGATTGAAAAGATAAAAAGATTGAAGTCTCAGTTACCTACGATAATGCAGAAGAGAGTGTGATGTAAATTATATTTTGTTATTACGATTCTTAACACGATTATGCAGGATGAGTCTCATAACGTTGTCACAGAATAGTATCACTTTAATGAATGCATGATGACAAACACTTTTTGTAACTTATTACGAGTAAGGTTACTCGTGAAGTCTAAAGTATTGTTAGATATGTTTACATTTCTTTGAAGTTCTTTTAATACGACGATGTATCACGATTACCGATAGTACAGGTATAAGAATGTTCAGATGGCGTTTCTGTGCAACATAATGTTGCGATGTTGATTTTGATATTCTCGGTCGGTAGATTATCAGCGCCAATGTATACATTCAGGCGGAAAGCAAAAATAAACGCAATATTCGCACGGTAGCAGCACTATCGCTCAAGTTGTTTATACCATCTGAATCATGGTCGATAATATAATATATCGTTATGAGAAAAAGTTCGTAGTTTTAAAACTGTTTTGATTCTTAGAGATATGTATATTATTTAACTGGTACAAAAGAAAAGAATATAAAACGTGGAAATTTCAAAAGTAATGAATAATTTGTCTTTTGTAATACAAATTTTCCGAAAAGCATTTTTAACAATTCAATTCATTTAATTAATGCTGATTTTACATTCGTTACGTAATTTTATATGTTCGGTAAGTTGTGTTCATTAAAAGGATAATTATGTTATAATTGATTATATTTATAATTTTTCAAATGTCATTCTAAGTGATATGCAGTATAATTATACGCAGCAATAAAATAATCAATGATATTCGTTTTCTCATAACCTCAACAGCATTTAGTCGAATTAAAAGTGAAGAAATGAATCTTAATAGATTACTTTCTGCAGTGTTTCTGGAACATATAGATCCCATTACAGGTTGAATGTTTTATGTTTACGATGATTCAATACAAAAATGTTTCGTGGGAAAAAACTTTTCGAAGTAAAGAAAGCTATTTTCGATACGAAACTTCGTATCGAAAGCACAGAGTACATTATGGAGGAACTTAGTCGTACGAAGAGAACTATTGCAAGTTTCATAACAAGCCAACGCAATTCTGGTCAAAAGAAGCATAGAAGACGTTGACACAGATGAAGATTGCTTTGGGCAATTTTCGAAGTAACTTTTCTAAGTCCGTTAACGTTATAAATGTAGAATATAATATCAAAAGTATCATTTTTTAAAAGATATCATTTATCGAAGTAATCTATCAGAAACTAAGACGGTGCTGATATTAAAGTTAACAAGTACCTAGTAGAGTTGAAATTTACTTGAAAATACTTTTTTTTATGAAGTATATAAAATCGAATTACTTTTAAATTTGCTTTAGATCATACTTAATAATGAAAAAAAAAAAGATTAATTTGAATTACAATTTCGTTTAATTTATTTAATTTCTTAAGGAATGAGAAGAATGATGAATGTGTTGACTTGAGTTTGTCCCATTATTGACAAAAACTCAAGTATATACGTCTCGAATAAACTAAAAATCATTAACTATTCTAATATGTTTAAGACTAATTTGTTATGATTTTGGATCCTAATTAACGAGAATTTTATTATGTAGAATAATCATTTGTTTATGTAATTTTTCTTAATAACTGCATTTTAATTTTAAACTTTGAATGAACAAAAAGAAGAAACAATAATTAATGTATGAATCATTGACAAAAATATACCAAAAAAGATTGATTAGAAGTATAAAAATTAAAATTTTTTAACTTTTTAAGAAGATAACATTCATTTGGGATCAATATATTTATGAAGCACTATTGTAATTTTTGTAGTTGACTGACTACGTTAGATTATTGCAACTATTTTTCTAAATTCGCATATTTAACATAAATCCTTCATCAGAGACTCACACTATTTAATTGTTGGGGCGGTTTACTCGTTTATTAGCCTTTCGTTGTTTCTACGTATTAAGCAAGATAATTAATTAAATAAACTTTTCGACTAATCGATAAACGGATTTCAGCATAAACCCTGCTTTAGATATAATACAATTTGCATTTAAGCATTCTTTCGCAAAAGACTGCACATTCTTATGCATTTGAGAATAAAAATAACGTTATCACTTATTAGACCATTGATTATATCTTTTGCTACGAGGTATGTACGATTATAGGAGATATTTATAAATACATACATTATACATATATGTATATAAGTCTTCGTTGACTATTAGTTACCGGTGCTAAAACTGTTTTACACGTTGCTTAATATTTTATTCGGTAATCATCAAATTTTGTCTTATATTCATAATTTGTTTTCTGTTTGATATTAAAATTGTAATTTTTAATCACTGAAGATACATATTGACATTTTTTTCTTCCTTACCGACATAGTGCAGTATTATGGGTAAAGAAATTTCCATACTTTTTGAAAACTCTGTTCTAATATTATTTCCATATTTACTGTTATCTTGATTACTTTACATATTTCTTTTTCCATTTTCAAGGTTTTTTTCTCAATTCATTAGTTTTGCTATCGAATAAAGAATTAAGCACGATTTTCTGACTTCATTCGAGTATAACGAAGTTAAAAAAAATTATTCATACTTCGATTCTGATTGTGTTTTAACACGCTTTAAGGTTATCGTGAATATTTACATTGGTATTCTAGGAGGAAGGTACACGAGCAATAGCGTCGTGCTCGTCGAGTGGAAAAGAAAGAAATTAGAAAGTACGAGAATCGTGGTGATCGTAAGAGTTAAGGTTACATTATCGATTTGCTTTTATAGGTGCTATAATATCTCATCTATAGATACGTACGTTGTGTATTAGTCATCTACTTAACTTCGATTAATACGTGCGACAGTATTCGTAGTTGGGCACTTGCAACAAAGAAACTAAGGAAGCGGTAATTGCGCGACTACGTCCACCATCTTACTTGTATGTATGGAATTGAAGTTGCGCTGATAAATATAGAGCGAAAGTAGCAAACGTTGTAAGTAATAAATTGTTTAAAATTATCATATATGTTTATACAATTAAATTAAACAATTTTTTTTTTAGCATTGAAGTATTTCAAGTTATATATTGGAATGTTGAATGTTGAAAAATTATGAAATTATTAATTGAATTTTTAGGTAAAGTTGTTTTATGGCAAAAGCGATATAGGCATACGTAATATTACTATTTACAGACTTTGTTATTTTTACCTCATCATATATTATAGAATATCGAATTTTGTAGGCTTTTATTGATCTTATATTCTTTACATTTCTGTAATTGTTACAAACCTGTTTTAAACATTACAGTATTTACTTCTCTGTTTTCAGTGTTTCAGAAAATATGTCGATTCACATGACTGATATCTGTTATCTTTATACTGTAAATTTTGCAATTTTGTAATGAATTTGGTATACTTTTTGTTCGCTTTCAGTTGGTCGTTTATGTTTATCGTTAGTTTAATAACTTGTATATAATATAGAATTTATGATATTTTATTGAGTATATAGAGAAAAATAAAATTGGAGGAGCATTATGTATTATTTCATCAGATTAGAATTAAGAATTTTAATAAGAATAATTTTAGGTTAGTTGGAAAAAAATGGCCGGTATTTACATATTTAAGTTATTATAATTTATAATGTATATTTTATTTTCCCTTCATTCATTAATAAGAACAAATAAATGTTTATTGCAGTTCATGTATTTTTTCTTCTAGAAAGAATTTACTATCTTTTTAATACATTTATACGATGTTACAATTATTATGATTTTTACAGTTCTCTTACTTTGAAAAACTGTTGAAGTATTTAAAAATATGAAATAAATTCGTAGGAGAAAATGCGTGCAAGATTCCATGCATTAATTACATTATCTTTTGAATAACTTATTTTTGATATGCAATATTAAACAATTTTGTATTTCATATTAATTTTGTATTAATTTAAATATGTGTAAAGATGACAAAGCTATGATTTCTATATTTAGCTTCTAATGTTGGAATTATAATTGAAAAATTTGACATTAATTTGAAAATTAATTAAACAATGTATAGAATGATAACATTGTACTAATTTACAAAATTAAATATTGTCATAATAAAATTGCTTAACTGGTCATTTCTTTCCCATCAACGTAACATCTTTCTCTCTCTTTTATACTCGATTTATCAGGAATAATCAAATTTAGTATATACGTACAAACAGAATGAAACATAATGCAAAGAAATTGAAGAATTGAACGATATTTAAAAATAAAGCTAATAACTTCTTGGTTGTATCTTTATAACTATTTATTTGGTCCCCGAATTTGACAATATTATATTGTTTTCTATCGGCATAATCAAAACGAATGAATCATTGTATACTAAAATAACGTTCTTACATAAACAAGATCATTTGAGTGTGATACTATAAAAATCATTTGATATAATAAAAATCATATGACTTTGAAAAAGAAGAATGATCTATTTTAAAATGAAATTTCATTCGATTAGCTGATATTCTTTTTTCAAATTTGAAAAAAGTAACTACTGGATCGAAGACATAATATTCTTCTTATGGGTGTACGTGCTTTAATGTTACAAAAATTGAATGATAGGATGAAGAAATCATGGCCCCCTTTTTATCATACTGATTGGTCCAAAAATACATCGTGTAATAGGTAATAGGTAATAAAATACTTAAATTAAATTTTACTACTAACCTAGTTGATAAGCTCTTGGTTTTCGATGTTGGAGGTATATTGGGCAAGTACTTGAATCTGTCGCACATATTTCACAATCTATCGTTGCTGTATAATAATGGATTTTTATAAATGGTAATAATCGTGCAAATTTCAAACTCTCTCTTCGTTTTTACGTTATCCTTACAAGTATTCATCAATATCTAATAGCTTTCAGATATTTATTATGGAATATTCTAGAAATAAACGAGGAAAAGTAGGAAGCAAAGTGAAGAATAAACGAATAACGAAGAAATACACGAAGTCAGCATAAACGAGTCATCTTTCTTATATTTAAATTTCGCGCGGTAAGGATCGATGTCTCGAAATCGATACGTACGTGAAATAGCATACCATGTATGATCGACATATAATTATCCATCCTGAGAAAAGAAAGTTCAAGAATTTGCACATTTACTTAACATTCGTGCTCCAGAAATGTACTTTTCGCTAAGTCGTTGCTTAAGATTTACTAAACGGAAAGACGAACGATTTACGTAGTAATATACTCGAGGACATTGCTATGTTCTTTAGCAGAATGCGTAATATTGACTCTGGTCGACCTCTTTTTTTTTCTTTTTTTTTTTTGAACACTGATGAAAAATAAAAGGTTTCCTTAGACTACGAAAATTTAAATACGAAGTGTCATATTCGTCATGGGACGCATGCGTACACTCTAGATATCTTTGTTCACGGTTTTATCACGATGATATACATATTTCATTTCAAGAATTCGAATCGGTATATCATTTGTATCAGATATGTAAAATACGACACTCGAAATTTACAACTAACTTCGCAATCTGATATCCTCGCTGTCTATGCCTGTCATTACTAATACACTTCACGAACGTTATCGAGAAATTAGATATGAGAAAAATTTGATAGAATCAAAGTACCTTTCGTTACCTTTCGCGATGTAATTAAATATTTATAAGACTTTTTCTTTAAACATAAAAAAAAGTCCCTGACCAATATTAAAATTCTTCTCGTGCTTTCCAATATGGCGTTCATAATCTCATTACTGTCCTTAGGAATGGATAAAGGGAGCACTTGCCTGGACTTTATACTTCAGAGACTTAGCATTTTATATTAGTTACTTTCGTGTCTTGCGAAAATTAAACAAATTTCATTAAAATAACCGATTTTTTAATGTGCTAATAAATTTAACTCAGAAATCGTATCGATAGAATTGGGATTTTTTGTAAAATATAGTTTTCTGGAAAATAAAAGTTCTAAAAATAAAATTCTAATTACTCCGTGATCTTTGAGAACAGTCCTGCATGTTCGAATCTATATTTTTATCATATTGTTAACACTTTTCAGCCATTTATCTCAATACAATGAATGTAAACAAATACAAATTGTTTTAAGGTAGAGGATGTTAATATATATTAAAATTTTCACGTTTTACAATATGCTTTCTCTACGAACCTAACCTCTCCATCTATAAATCACATTCTAACATTTTTATCGTATTGTTATTTTCTTTCCAATCGTGCATCCATATTAAATAACAATACCATGAGCATAAATAATTACAGGATTTTTTAAAACGGAATAAATATTAATGACGTAACAAAATAATAAAATAAGATTTTTTTAAACTCAGCGAGTTCATACGACTGTTGTATGGCTGAGTGCCCGACTATTCGCGATCGATTTTAATATTGATCTTATGTAAGAGATATCCGCGAAATGGCACCGTGTTTTGGTACGTTGCGTCGAGTTTCATTGTTTAAATTGTTTCACATCGACTGCACCGGTCAACGAGGCCGCACGGAAATACGAGAAGGAAAGTAGGCAGATACGATACGTTGGGACGTATTAGTATGAATCACACGAAACATCTATTACACCGTAGAATAAAATACGTTGGAATAAATATCGATTTATCGTATACCGAATCAACATTTAAAATGACGAGAGACAAAAAGTATTTTGAGAGTCCTCGCTCTTAAGCGAAACCTTGTAAGGTTAATCTTATACGCAATTGACATTGTACGATAGGTTCGATGTCTCGCCGTGTTACTCGTGGTTCATTTCGATATTTAACCGATCTAATTCGTTGATTTAAAACGAAATCTCAATTATTCTTTCGTCTTATTTCTTGACTTTGCTTATGGCTATGACCTAACCTCTGTGTAGACAGTTGGGTACCTGGGTATTATTTTTATACTTGAATCAATAATTTGGTATGTCTTTGTGAAAATTTTTTTCCGACATGTTTATGTGCATTTATATTTTCATTTTAGCTCTAAGTATCGATGCTTTAAATTTGTATATACTATACCAGGAGTGTAATGAAAGAAACGTTTATTATGACTGACTTATTTATAAGTATTTTTTTATAACTGATTAATGAAAGAAAATCATTATTTCAGTACTCGAAAATCAATTTTTAATTATTAGAAAAGGAAAAAAATTATCATTTAAGCGAAGAATCAAGAACAGAAGAAAATACAGCACATGCTTAACAATCACTTAATTACGTAGCATGTATTTAAATAAATAATCTTTTTTTCAGATCACTTCTAATTACAAAAAAAGCAACAGATTGACTTCAAAATAAAATAATTTTCTATTTTCTAGTTTATCTGACCAAATATTTATTATATTTTTCTCACGTTATCTATGAAATAAAAATAATAGTATTTAAAATACTTCATTATTTCAAATAAGTATTTGTTATTTTACTTCAAAATTAAACGTGCCGAGGTAACCCGATTGTCAAAATGAATATCTTGATTACTCACAGAGGTTAAAGCCGTGTAAACCAGATTCAAGGATTACTTTTTAGAATAGAATGATTGAAACGTATTAAACGTGCGAAATTTAATCTCTAGCGTATCAGTAGTTCGAACGATACAATGAGTCGTAAATTCAGTCAAACGCAAAAGTACAAACGCTTCAGCTGCTGAAACAAAAGGTATTTCAGAGAAATAAAGCATTCGGGTGCAATCAAATCGTACAACGTCAATTTAGAATAAGTTTTTCCTTTGTTGGATATCGTCGACAATAGTTTAAGTTTTTCTAAATATCCAAAATACCAAAAACAGTTTAGTACTAGAAAATTGATATAATTCATGAATTAAGTTGAAATTAAACGTTAATTACCGATATTTTTCCGTTTCACTGCTACGCGTTAGATACCTACAGCTAGAATCTGCAGACGGTTCTTCTCGGTCAGTGACATCTAGCGCGTCAATGCGGTACCATTCGGGACCATCGGTAGATATAATAATTTTCGACCTCGTGGTATCGCTCGAACTATACGCGTAGAGTCGTATAATCCGGTATCACGGACAGTGATCGATGACGTTTTGCTAGTGGATTATTTCGCCAAGAGTTTGCATGTAAAACTGCAAAATTTGAATGTTATCGGTAGCAATCGATGAAACACACCTGTGACGGAATATTTCGTTTCGAGTGTACCATCACATAATCGAAAACTTCATCTCGATGTAGTATCTCAACAACCAGTTCATGAATACGTAGAGCATCGCCGTGGGAAACTTTCCTTCGCCATTCCTTCGTTTCTCCTTCGTCTCGTTTGTATAATCAAAAATTGTCCCAGAGTCTCGCTTCGAGAATTTAAATTTACCGTCTGAACCTTGCCTCGTGTTTCGTATTTGAAACCACGTGATCGCGGTGCATCGTTGATTCCGAGGATTTCGATTTGGACTTGTCGTAATGAAACATGGTAAAGAATTTCGTTTCGAGGGATTAGTATGGAGAATATCGTTTCTCGTTTTGTCGCTGTGCGCGATCGACAGTTTCTCTGCATCGAGGTTACCTTCTGACTGATGCACGGACTCGAGTTTTCAAATCACACGAAGCAATGGGATGAGTATGTGAGATCATACGAGGAGCTCCTTTTGGAAGTCCTCGGCAAGCAAATCCTACAAATAATCGTCCACGCGGTCGTTCTCGTCCGGCGGACTGGGCTCGCTGACACTAAGTATGGGTAGACCAAAATGTTGGACCTCGATGCTTGATTCGGGTGTACGTCTCGCGTAGTCGCAGCTCTTCGAATGCCGTTCGATCCCGGCACGCCGATGATAATGATGGTAACGGGGTAGGCGAGCGTCGGTATCGCAAGATCGCCGATAACACCTGCGGATTTTAGTGAATATTTTGACTTAATCGATCAAACGATTTGTTGAATTTGCACATCGCATTTTTGCTCGAGACAAAAAAAAAAAATTCATTGATTTTAGCCTTATCTTTGAAACAGTTTTCAGATTTTTATAATAATTTTAAAAGCCATTTAAATTTTATAGCATTAAAATTAATTAGCATAGTAATTTATAAAAGAAGATTAAAAATCTATGAAATAATTCACACAAAAATTTTCCAAATAAGTCTAAATATTTTGTGAAATAATTTAAAAATAGTTTTAAAGGTAAATATTCAATTAAGCTAATTAAATTAACAAAATGAAATACATTACGAGTTAATTGAATCACTGACTTTTATTTTTGGTTTTCAACTTCTATTTATCGTTTACTCCTCTTTATCCTTTTCTTCCTACAGATAATGGAAACGTAAATAAAATTTTAATGAAACCAATATATTATTACACAATTCCATTTAAAGAAAACAAAAACAAAAATTTTAAATTAAAGGGAAAAGTAATATAATTGAAAAAATTAGAATACTTTTATGCACGCTTATATTAAACTTCTATTTCATAATTACTAAATCCATTTGAAATCTTTGGACAGTACACACTGTTACAAACGCGATCACTTTCTCTTATCAAGAATGTAAATGGGATCACGTTCGGTACTTCTTAACGAGGTGACCTGTCGTTTTCTCGAAATTGCAATTTTTATCGAAATGACTTGTCGCACGATAAATAGGCTATGACTTGGTATATCTCAATATGACCTTGAATGTTAACTTGGCATATGACCAAGTTTGGAGGATAGCCTTTAACGGAGAAAGATATTTGTAGGATGAGGCGACGTCAATTGCGGCGACATCTATATCTCTCGCTGCGAGACAAGAGATGCAAACTGGACGTAAAAATATCGCGAGTTCCTTTTGAATTCATGTATTTTACATGCATTTTAGTGACAGTGCTCTTCAGTGTATTTAGAGAAAAGAAACGAGAATCGACTTTTCATCTTTATTATAAAGTTATATTATACAGTTATCTTGCAAAAATAACATCTCTCTTTTTAAATATTCTTATTAAATTATGAAGTAGTTAGTTATTAAGTATTAAAAAGATATTTTAATTCTTTATAAAAATCACTTGTTACTGTGCATAATATTTCGTAATCTTTTTCGCACTATAGAGAATGGAATAGTTCTACACGTATAACAATATTTTTCTATACAAATCATTATTTTTTCAGAAAATTAGATTTGGAAACTTTTCTGGTCTATAAACTCATAACTTTGATTCCTAAATAACTTATAATTCTGATATACGAAATTAGCAATAGATGTACATATAGTGATATACAGATTGCTATTGATTATCGATAAGTTATCGACATTTTACCGACACTTTATAATATATCGATAATACTATTTAAATCATTCGCAATTTATTTGCTTTTATTAGAATTTATTACAGAATGTACACTATTTAAAACGATTTGATCTGCTTTAAAACATAATCGTTCTTTTGGCACTGAGGTTTCTGGTATTGATTAATATCGATGAAATATAATATTATGCTTTGAGACATTTATTACATCTTTTTTAGTTTATCTCGTGATTAAGTCATGCTTTCTATTTGATAAATTAATTTTTAAATATCCCGTCTTAACGCTGACTGAATGATATTTCTCACAAATATTTATAAAAACATTTTGATATTATAGACATTTATCGGTAACTATATCGACAGTTGCAAATCTAGTTCATGAATTAATAGAGAAAGTGCTAAAGATATCAACAGAATTCTTAAATTAAATCTTTCAGAAATCTAATGTTTCACATTGAAAAATTGTATTCTCTTATTAGATTTACTTAAACGTTACAGGAAAAATCACATTGTGCTTACTTGTATTGCTTTATTAAGGAACACTTTGCGTTATATATACATGAGAAAACTTTTTCACAGGACTCTGCACTGCATGTTAAGATTCATGCATTTTGTTTTGAAACGATTGAAAATTCATACGGTAACGGTTAATGGTAATTACTTTGAGAATTTGCAATTAATGAATATTTTAAAAATACAAAACTGGTTTATAAAAACGGAAACAATTAATAATTGATATATTATATGTAATATGTTTATGGTATGCGTAATTTAAATGTATATACGTGTTTCCAAGAAAATAGAATAAAGAAGGTACAAAGTATTATTTCCAAATTTAAATACCACTTTTGCAGATCTCTTCAAAGTTATTATAAAATTAAATAATAATCACGTAATGATTATTATTTTTCTTTAATATTGTACAAAGTTTATCCGAGACATTTTTTGAACATTTTTAATTGTTTTTTTTTTTTTTAATTTGGACTATCATATTTTGTTATTACCATTATTTATTTATCTTATTTTTGGGAAATAATCAGGTGTATATATTTAACCCAAACATAATATATACATATAAAGTTGTTCAGAAATAAATTTTGAGTTTCGTTTATTTAATTATACATAATTTAAGATTTAACTATTGTTGCCTAAGAGTTTTGTTTTTATTCTGTTTTATTACTCATAAATTACTCATTTAATTACTCATCTAGTCTTTTATGGTAACAAAGGAAAGAAAGTAACTTCCTACGATTTTTTATTTATATTTGAATTTTTATTATTCAAATTTAATCTTCCGTGACTTATATTTTTACTTATATCTTTTAGTTACGTAAATTCAAAAAAGGATGTGAAATAGTTAAAACTGTTGAACATGTTAGTCAGAAATTTAATGAAGACACAGACATTGAACATACATATAATACAGTATCATTGAACTATCGGTAATAAAAAATTTTACATGATATGTACAAGTTTATAAATAATTTATCAATTCTAGGAACTCAAGCCTTTCACAACAGCAGAATAAAAATCTTACATCCTATTTCCATGAAACATATTCATTTAAAACGAACATACAGTAATTTCCAAAATTATGTTTAAAAGTCGCAATTTATTTCCAGACAATCTAATACATATAACATACTATTATACCTAAAACTTGCTTTAATCCACACGAATTTTACATTCGCCTACATTAAGTCGTCTTATGCCACGATGTGCAACAAAATACAAAAGAACCAAGAAACAATTCGGAAATAATATCGCGCCAAGTAATTTTAGTGTTTCGAAGAGCCCTCGAAAAATCAATTTGTGTCGTTCGATTTGATCGAAAGGGGTCAAGCTATTTGGACGAAACATTTCGCGTATTTGGAGCGAAGCATAAAAGAGATTCCTTACCGCTCATCCATGGAAGCAGGTTGTCGTACAGGACACCGAACATATTCATGGCTTCCGCCAGCTCGCCATCCCCCGAAGCGTCGGCCAACGAACGACGATGAAGACGTCACTGGGGAATCTCTGAAACACCGATACCAAATTCTTTCAATCGTATTTTTATTCCAATCTTCGAAACTCTTCTTTCCTTTCACCGCTATTTCTCACCGCGTAACTTTAAAACGTATGCAGGACCGTACAGCAGAACTCAAATTATGCGAATTTCGATCACACGAGTAACGTGTACAGCAGAAAATTTGTGAAGATATTGCGTAAGCGATATGGTACAAGTAATACGAAGGAAATTCGAAGATTATATCGGGGAAATTTGAAAATAATTAGAAATTGAGGTAATAATTAGAAAATTTGAAAAATTAGAAAGTAATTTGAACTATATCTATGTCATTCATTATTTTTTTAACATTTATTGGAGATATAGACTGTGGTGGCGCTAGTGAGTTAAATGAAACGCTTACTCGTGAATGGGTTAAATTGAAATATTGAAAATTTGGTAACACGAGTCACGAATATATATGATACAAATGATTCTGAATATAAAGTTGTGAATAATTGCTAATTTCAAGTTGATTTATAATATAATTCAAAATTTGCTTCTTTCAGAAGTATGATTATTTCAAAAATTGATTAGCTGAACAGATCTGTCTGCCAGTCAATTCGAATAATCGATGTTCAACTGTATTGGTTTAGTAATTATACTGTATTAAGGAGTAACGTTCTTGAGAAACTTTCTTTCTTCTCTCAACTTCAGCACTGATTTCCCAAGAGCGTAGCGATTATGCTTGCATATACTTTTTAATTTCTATTTCAGTTTTTGTATTCTTATAGTTTCAAAGTGGACATTTATGCAAATTTATATTTTTATAGGAAATAGAACCTCAACAGAGATGTGATTTATTATTACAGAATTTAAAAAATGTAACTAATCACACTTGCATACAATTTCTAATTTCTTTTAATGTTTTCTATATTTAGAAAATTTGCATAACTTTTATAGAGAATTATCAAGGCTTCATGAGACCTGGATAGATGTTTAATTTGTCATTAGAGGATTCTAAATATAATAATACTCTCTACATGCATATTTTTATAGGAAATAGGAATTTTAGAAACACTCGTTGTACATTAATGTATACACATGAATAAAAATAATAATAATTAGTGTAATTCCACCGATATTGATAAACCAAGATTAAGATAAGATAAAATTAAACTATTTTTACGTAATTTTGTTTACAAAAAATTCGGAATAATTGATTAAATTTAATTAAAGATATATTCATCCAAACAAGTTCAAGACAATAAAATAATCTTCTAATTTATTTCATCAGACACTTGTAATGTAAACAATGTAAACAAAGAATTATGCTTATAAATTTACAGGACAGAATATACTCATACAATTTAAATGTCTATACGTATAAAAACGCTGAAAAAAATGAATCAGTCAACTTTGAAATACACAGTACAGAAAAGTATCTTATAAAAAGTTATATTATAAGAAGCAAAGCCTATACATAGCCGAATGGCAACTGTATAACGAAGTATAGACGTGAAAAAGGTTGTTTCATACACAAATTAGGCACAATAAAAGACACAATGGATTTTCTATGACAATATTCCCCAGCTGGTCAAACTTTTACGATAGAATTGAAAGACTTATAATAAATAATAAATCGGGAAGGGCTATTTATCAAAAGTCTATTCATCAGAAAAGCATAGGCTATAAAGTCTAATGCATGACAACGTCGGAACACATGCATTGTTAGATCTCCAACACTAACGTATGTATGGCGACTTAGATAAGATCATAAATCATTGTCCAAAATACCAAGTTGATCTTACCCTACACTTGAATACACCTTTGCTGATCGATAGCAACGCACGCATAGTGTCGGAACTATTCAAAGATTCATATCCTGTGTCACTCTTATTAGTAGCGTTAAAGTCAATCTTTCTAAAATTACCATAAAAATATTGGAAAATGTAAATCCTAGTCGGAGTCTAAATCCAATTCGCGTGTAACGAGAGTATATAAATTCAACGAAGGTGCATTGACCTTTCACAATCTGCAAACAACTGCATTGAACGACAGGATTTTGCTTATTGATTCGATAACTCTGTTAAATTGGTAATAATCGCATATTTAATAAATATACACAGAAAGTAGAAGTTTAATCGAGGCTGAAGATATATAGTGCTCATAAATTTGTATATTATGTATTTATATGTATGCATAATATATATTATGTATATATTTGTATATTATGTGATTAGTACTAAAAAGACAGCCTAGATGTCGCCAACATTCAGGTCTGTTTTAGGTATAATGTACCGTTTATCAAGAAAGTGGTGTAAGTCCTTTGAAAAATGAGATATGACGTAATTTATGCTTAATTTAATATTATTATTTAATATTGATATTAATTATTTAGAAGTTTATTTAGAAAGTGGTGTAAGTCCTTTGAAAAAATGAGATATGACGTAATTTATGCTTAATTTAATATTATTATTTAATATTGATATTAATTATTTAGAAGTTTATTTAGAAAGTGGTGTAAGTCCTTTGAAAAAATGAGATATGACGTAATTTATGCTTAATTTAATATTATTATTTAATATTAATATTAATAATAATATTAATAATTATATAATAATATTATAATATTATTTAATATAAAATTTTTAAAAAATAACTTTTTGTTAATAACTAGTTAGTATTTAATATCTTAAAAAATGACAATGCTTTGTTCAATTTAAAATTGGCAGGTAAAAGAAATTGCGTAACCATTGATTAGGAAAGTGGTGTAAGTCCAATTCCCATAGATAGGTGGCGGGGTTACATACGAAAAATATAAGGATATGCAGCAGCTATTACCTTATATACCTCCTGTGCATCATGAATATTT
>NW_027471593.1:0-23170 GCF_051020765.1 Lasioglossum baleicum
GTTATGCGTTATGCGTTATGCGTTATGCGTTATGCGTTATGCGTTATGCGTTATGCGTTATGCGTTATGCGTTATGCGTTATGCGTTATGCGTTATGCGTTATGCGTTATGCGTTATGCGTTATGCGTTATGCGTTATGCGTTATGCGTTATGCGTTATGCGTTATTCGTTATGCGTTATGCGTTATGCGTTATGCGTTATGCGTTATGCGTTATGCGATGTGCGTTATGCGTTATGCGTTATGCGTTATGCGTTATGCGTTATGCGTTATGCGTTATGCGTTATGCGTTATGCGTTATGCGTTATGCGTTATGCGTTATGCGTTATGCGTTATGCGTTATGCGTTATGCGTTATGCGTTATGCGTTATGCGTTATGCGTTATGCGTTATGCGTTATGCGTTATGCGTTATGCGTTATGCGTTATGCGTTATGCGTTATGCGTTATGCGTTATGCGTTATGCGTTATGCGTTATGCGTTATGCGTTATGCGTTATGCGTTATGCGATATGCGTCATGCGTTAAGCGTTATGCGTTATGCATTATGCGTTATCCGTTATGCGTTATGCGTTATGCGTAATGCGTTATGAGTAATGTGTCATGCGTTATGCGTTATGCGTTATGCGTTATGCGTTATGCGTTATGCGTTATGCGTTATGCGTTATGCGTTATGCGTTATGCGTTATGCGTTATGCGTTATGCGTTATGCGTTATGCGTTATGCGTTACGCGTTACGCGTTACGCGTTATGCGTTATGCGTTATGCGTTATGCGTTATGCGTTATGCGTTATGCGTTATGCGTTATGCGTTATGCGTTATGCGTTATGCGTTATGCGTTATGCGTTATGCGTTATGCGTTATGCGTTATGCGTTATGCGTTATGCGTTACGCGTTATGCGTTACGCGTTATGCGTTATGCGTTATGCGTTATGCGTTATGCGTTATTCGTTATGCGTTATGCGTTATGCGTTATGCGTTATGCGTTATGCGATGTGCGTTATGCGTTATGCGTTATGCGTTATGCGTTATGCGTTATGCGTTATGCGTTATGCGTTATGCGTTATGCGTTATGCGTTATGCGTTATGCGTTATGCGTTAAGCATTATGACTTTTTCATTGAGCGTTATGCGTTATGACTTTTCCATTGAGCGTTATGCGTTATTCGTTATGGGTTATGCGTTATGCGTTATGGGTTATGCGTTATGCGTTATGCGTTATGCGTTATGCGTTATGCGTTATGCGTTATGCGTTATGCGTTATGCGTTATGCATTATGCGTTATGCGTTATCCGTTATGCGTTTTGCGTTATGCGTTATGCGATATGCGTCATGTGTTAAGCGTTATGCGTCATCCGTTATGCGTTATGCGTTATGCGTAATGCGTTATGAGTAATGTGTCATGCGTTATGCGTTATGCGTTATTCGTTAAGCGTTATGCTTTATGCGTTATGCGTTATGCGTTATGCGTTATGCGTTATGCGTTATGCGTTATGCGTTATGCGTTATGCGTTATGCGTTATGCGTTATGCGTCATGCGTCATGCGTAATGCGTTATGCGTTATGCGTTATGCGTTATGCGTTATGCGTTATGCGTTATGCGATATGCGTTATGCGTTATGCGTTATGCGTTATGCGTTATGCGTTATGCGTTATGCGTTATGCGTTATGCGTTATGCGTTATGCGTTATGCGTTATGCGTTATGCGTTATGCGTTATGCGTTATGCGTTATGCGTTATGCGTTATGCGTTATGCGTTATGCGTTATGCGTTATGCGTTATGCGTTATGCGTTATGCGTTATGCGTTATGCGTTATGCGTTATGCGTTATGCGTTATGCGTTATGCGTTATGCGTTATGCGTTATGCGTTATGCGTTATGCGTTATGCGTTATGCGTTATGCGTTATGCGTTATGCGTTATGCGTTATGCGTTATGCGTTATGCGTTATGCGTTATGCGTTATGCGTTATGCGTTATGCGTTATGCGTTATGCGTTATGCGTTATGACTTTTTCATTGAGCGTTATGCGTTATGCGTAATGCGTTATGCATTATGCGTTATGCGTAATGCGTTATGCATTATGCGTTATGCGTTATGCGTAATGCGTTATGAGTAATGTGTCATGCGTTATGCGTTATGGACTATGCTTTATGCGTTATGCGTTATGGGTTATCCGTTATGCGTCATGCGTTATCCGTTATGCGTTATGCGTTATGCGTTATCCGTTATGGGTTATCCGTTATGCGTTACGCGTTATGCGTTATGCGTTATGCGTTATGCGTTATGCGTTATGCGTTATGCGTTATGCGTTATGCGTTATGCGTTATGCGTTATGCGTTATGCGTTATGACTTTTTCATTGAGCGTTATGCGTTATGCGTAATGCGTTATGCATTATGCGTTATGCGTAATGCGTTATGCATTATGCGTTATGCGTTATGCGTAATGGGTTATGAGTAATGTGTCATGCGTTATGCGTTATGGACTATGCTTTATGCGTTATGCGTTATGGGTTATCCGTTATGCGTCATGCGTTATCCGTTATGCGTTATGCGTTATGCGTTATCCGTTATGGGTTATCCGTTATGCGTTACGCGTTATGCGTTATGCGTTATGCGTTATGCGTTATGCGTTATGCGTCATGCGTTACGCGTTATGCGTTATGCGTTATGCGTTATGCGTTATGCGTTATGCGTCATGCGTCATGCGTCATGCGTTATGCGTTATGCGTTATGCGTTATGCGTTATGCGTTATGCGTTATGCGTTATGCGTTATGCGTTATGCGTTATGCGTTATGCGTTATGCGTTATGCGTTATGCGTTATGCGTTATGCGTTATGCGTTATGCGTTATGCGTTATGCGTTATGCGTTATGCGTTATGCGTTATGCGTTATGCGTTATGCGTTATGCGTTATTCGTTATGCGTTATGCGTTATGCGTTATGCGTTATGCGTTATGCGTTATGCGTTATGCGTTATGCGTTATGCGTTATGCGTTATGCGTTATGCGTTGTGGGTTATGCGTTATGCGTTATGCGTTATGCGTTATGCGTTATGCGTTATGCGTTATGCGTTATGCGTTATGCGTTATGCGTTATGCGTTATGCGTTATGCGTTATGCGTTATGCGTTATGCGTTATGCGTTATGCGTTATGCGTTATGCGTTATGCGTTATGCGTTATGCGTTATGCGTTATGCGTTATGCATTATGCGTTATGCGTTATCCGTTATGCGTTATGCGTTATGCGTTATGCGATATGCGTCATGCGTTAAGCGTTATGCATTATGCGTTATTCGTTATGCGTTATGCGTTATGCGTAATGCGTTATGAGTAATGTGTCATGCGTTATGCGTTATGCGTCATTCGTTAAGCGTTATGCTTTATGCGTTATGCGTTATTCGTTATGCGTTATGCGTTATGCGTTATGCGTTATGCGTTATGCGTTATGCGATATGCGTTATGCGTTATGCGTTATGCGTTATGCGTTATGCGTTACGCGTTACGCGTTATGCGTTATGCGTTATGCGATGTGCGTTATGCGTTATGCGTTATGCGTTATGCGTTATGCGTTATGCGTTATGCGTTATGCGATATGCGTTATGCGATGTGCGTTATGCTTTATGCGTTATGCGTTATTCGTTATGCGTTATGCGTTATGCGTTATGCGTTATGCGTTATGCGATATGCGTTATGCGTTATGCGTTATGCGTTATGCGTTATGCGTTATGCGTTACGCGTTATGCGTTATGCGTTATGCGATGTGCGTTATGCGTTATGCGTTATGCGTTATGCGTTATGCGTTATGCGTTATGCGTTATGCGTTATGCGTTATGCGTTATGCGTTATGCGATATGCGTTATGCGTTATGCGTTATGCGTTATGCGTTATGCGTTACGCGTTATGCGTTATGCGTTATGCGATGTGCGTTATGCTTTATGCGTTATGCGTTATTCGTTATGCGTTATGCGTTATGCGTTATGCGTTATGCGTTATGCGTTATGCGTTATGCGTTATGCGTTATGCGTTATGCGTTATGCGTTATGCGTAATGCGTTATGAGTAATGTGTCATGCGTTATGCGTTATGGACTATGCTTTATGCGTTATGCGTTATGGGTTATCCGTTATGCGTCATGCGTTATCCGTTATGCGTTATGCGTTATCCGTTATGGGTTATCCGTTATGCGTTACGCGTTATGCGTTATGCGTTATGCGTTATGCGTTATGCGTTATGCGTCATGCGTTACGCGTTATGCGTTATGCGTTATGCGTTATGCGTTATGCGTTATGCGTCATGCGTCATGCGTTATGCGTTATGCGTTATGCGTTATGCGTTATGCGTTATGCGTTATGCGTTATGCGTTATGCGTTATGCGTTATGCGTTATGCGTTATGCGTTATGCGTTATGCGTTATGCGTTATGCGTTATGCGTTATGCGTTATGCGTTATGCGTTATGCGTTATGCGTTATGCGTTATGCGTTATGCGTTATGCGTTATGCGTTATGCGTTATGCGTTATGCGTTATGCGTTATTCGTTATGCGTTATGCGTTATGCGTTATGCGTTATGCGTTATGCGTTATGCGTTATGCGTTATGCGTTATGCGTTATGCGTTATGCGTTATGCGTTATGGGTTATGCGTTATGCGTTATGCGTTATGCGTTATGCGTTATGCGTTATGCGTTATGCGTTATGCGTTATGCGTTATGCGTTATGCGTTATGCGTTATGCGTTATGCGTTATGCGTTATGCGTTATGCGTTATGCGTTATGCATTATGCGTTATGCGTTATCCGTTATGCGTTATGCGTTATGCGTTATGCGATATGCGTCATGCGTTAAGCGTTATGCGTTATGCATTATGCGTTATTCGTTATGCGTTATGCGTTATGCGTAATGCGTTATGAGTAATGTGTCATGCGTTATGCGTTATGCGTCATTCGTTAAGCGTTATGCTTTATGCGTTATGCGTTATTCGTTATGCGTTATGCGTTATGCGTTATGCGTTATGCGTTATGCGATATGCGTTATGCGTTATGCGTTATGCGTTATGCGTTATGCGTTACGCGTTACGCGTTATGCGTTATGCGTTATGCGATGTGCGTTATGCGTTATGCGTTATGCGTTATGCGTTATGCGTTATGCGTTATGCGATATGCGTTATGCGATGTGCGTTATGCTTTATGCGTTATGCGTTATTCGTTATGCGTTATGCGTTATGCGTTATGCGTTATGCGTTATGCGTTATGCGATATGCGTTATGCGTTATGCGTTATGCGTTATGCGTTATGCGTTATGCGTTATGCGTTACGCGTTATGCGTTATGCGTTATGCGATGTGCGTTATGCGTTATGCGTTATGCGTTATGCGTTATGCGTTATGCGTTATGCGTTATGCGTTATGCGTTATGCGTTATGCGTTATGCGTTATGCGATATGCGTTATGCGTTATGCGTTATGCGTTATGCGTTATGCGTTACGCGTTATGCGTTATGCGTTATGCGATGTGCGTTATGCTTTATGCGTTATGCGTTATTCGTTATGCGTTATGCGTTATGCGTTATGCGTTATGCGTTATGCGTTATGCGTTATGCGATATGCGTTATGCGTTATGCGTTATGCGTTATGCGTAATGCGTTATGCGTTATGCGTTATGCGTTACGCGTTATGCGTTATGCGTTATGCGATGTGCGTTATGCTTTATGCGTTATGCGTTATTCGTTATGCGTTATGCGTTATGCGTTATTCGTTATGCGTTATGCGTTATGCGTTATGCGTTATGCGTTATGCGTTATGCGTTATGCGATATGCGTTATGCGTTATGCGTTATGCGTTATGCGTTATGCGTAATGCGTTACGCGTTATGCGTTACGCGTTATGCGTTATGCGTTATGCGTTATGCGTTATGCGTTATGCGTTATTCGTTATGCGTTATGCGTTATGCGTTATGCGTTATGCGTTATGCGTTATGCGTTATGCGTTATGCGTTATGCGTTATGCGTTATGCGTTATGCGTTATTCGTTATGCGTTATGCGTTATGCGTTATGCGTTATGCGTTATGCGATGTGCGTTATGCGTTATGCGTTATGCGTTATGCGTTATGCGTTATGCGTTATGCGTTATGCGTTATGCGTTATGCGTTATGCGTTATGCGTTATGCGTTATGCGTTATGCGTTAAGCATTATGACTTTTTCATTGAGCGTTATGCGTTATGACTTTTCCATTGAGCGTTATGCGTTATTCGTTATGGGTTATGCGTTATGCGTTATGGGTTATGCGTTATGCGTTATGCGTTATGCGTTATGCGTTATGCGTTATGCGTTATGCGTTATGCGTTATGCGTTATGCATTATGCGTTATGCGTTATGCGTTATGCGATATGCGTCATGCGTTAAGCGTTATGCGTTATGCATTATGCGTTATCCGTTATGCGTTATGCGTTATGCGTAATGCGTTATGAGTAATGTATCATGCGTTATGCGTTATGCGTTATTCGTTAAGCGTTATGCTTTATGCGTTATGCGTTATGCGTTATGCGTTATGCGTTATGCGTTATGCGTTATGCGTTATGCGTCATGCGTCATGCGTAATGCGTTATGCGTTATGCGTTATGCGTTATGCGTTATGCGTTATGCGTTATGCGTTATGCGTTATGCGTTATGCGTTATGCGTTATGCGTTATGCGTTATGCGTTATGCGTTATGCGTTATGCGTTATGCGTTATGCGTTATGCGTTATGCGTTATGCGTTATGCGTTATGCGTTATGCGTTATGCGTTTTGCGTTATGCGTTATTCGTTATGCGTTATGCGTTATGCGATGTGCGTTATGCGTTATGCGTTATGCGTTATGCGTTATGCGTTATGCGTTATGCGTTATGCGTTATGCGTTATGCGTTATGCGTTATGCGTTATGCGTTATGCGTTATGCGTTATGCGTTATGCGTTATGCGTTATGCGTTATGCGTTATGCGTTATGCGTTATGCGTTATGCGTTAAGCATTATGACTTTTTCATTGAGCGTTATGCGTTATGACTTTTCCATTGAGCGTTATGCGTTATTCGTTATGGGTTATGCGTTATGCGTTATGGGTTATGCGTTATGCGTTATGCGTTATGCGTTATGCGTTATGCGTTATGTGTTATGCGTTATGCGTTATGCGTTATGCGTTATGTGTTATGCGTTATGCGTTAAGCGTTATACGTTATGCGTTATGCGTTATGTGTTATGCGTTATGCGTTATGTGTTATGCGTTGTGCTTTACGGGTTATGCGATATGCGTTATGCGTTATGACTTTTTCATTGAACGTTATGCGTTATGCGATATGCGTTATGCGTTATGCGTTATGCGTTATGCGTTATGCGTTATGCGTTATGCGTTATGCGTTATGCGTTATGCGTTATGCGTTATGCGTTATGCGTTATGCGTTATGCGTTATGCGTTATGCGTTATGCGTTATGCGTTATGCGTTATGCGTTATGCGTTATGCGTTATGCGTTATCCGTTATGCGTTACGCGTTATGCGTTATGCGTTATGCGTTATGCGTTATGCGTTATGCGTTATGCGTTATGCGTTATGCGTTATGCGTTATGCGTTACGCGTTACGCGTTATGCGTTATGCGTTATGCGTTATGCGTTATGCGTTATGCGTTATGCGTTATGCGTTATGCGTTATGCGTTATGCGTTATGCGTTATGCGTTATGCGTTATGCGTTATGCGTTATGCGTTATGCGTTATGCGTTATGCGTCATGCGTCATGCGTAATGCGTTATGCGTTATGCGTTATGCGTTATGCGTTATGCGTTATGCGTTATGCGTTATGCGTTATGCATTATGCGTTATGCGTTATCCGTTATGCGTTATGCGCTATGCGTTATGCGATATGCGTCATGCGTTAAGCGTTATGCGTTATGCATTATGCGTTATCCGTTATGCGTTATGCGTTATGCGTAATGCGTTATGAGTAATGTGTCATGCGTTATGCGTTATGCGTTATTCGTTAAGCGTTATGCTTTATGCGTTATGCGTTATGCGTTATGCGTTATGCGTTATGCGTTATGCGTTATGCGTTATGCGTTATGCGTTATGCGTCATGCGTCATGCGTAATGCGTTATGCGTTATGCGTTATGCGTTATGCGTTATGCGTTATGCGTTATGCGTTATGCGTTATGCGTTATGCGGTATGCGTTATGCGTTATGCGTTATGCGTTATGCGTTATGCGTTATGCGTTATCCGTTATGACTTTTTCATTGAGCGTTATGCGTTATGCGTAATGCGTTATGCATTATGCGTTATGCGTTATGCGTAATGCGTTATGAGTAATGTGTCATGCGTTATGCGTTATGCGTTATGCGTTATGCGTTATGCGTTATGCGTTATGCGTTATGCGTTATGCGTTATGCGTTATGCGTTATGACTTTTTCATTGAGCGTTATGCGTTATGCGTAATGCGTTATGCATTATGCGTTATGCGTTATGCGTAATGCGTTATGAGTAATGTGTCATGCGTTATGCGTTATGGACTATGCTTTATGCGTTATGCGTTATGGGTTATCCGTTATGCGTCATGCGTTATCCGTTATGCGTTATGCGTTATCCGTTATGGGTTATCCGTTATGCGTTACGCGTTATGCGTTATGCGTTATGCGTTATGCGTTATGCGTCATGCGTCATGCGTCATGCGTTATGCGTTATGCGTTATGCGTTATGCGTTATGCGTTATGCGTTATGCGTTATGCGTTATGCGTTATGCGTTATGCGTTATGCGTTATGCGTTATGCGTTATGCGTTATGCGTTAAGCATTATGACTTTTTCATTGAGCGTTATGCGTTATGACTTTTCCATTGAGCGTTATGCGTTATTCGTTATGGGTTATGCGTTATGCGTTATGGGTTATGCGTTATGCGTTATGCGTTATGCGTTATGCGTTCTGCGTTATGCGTTATGCATTATGCGTTATGCGTTATCCGTTATGCGTTATGCGTTATGCGTTATGCGTTATGCGATATGCGTCATGCGTTAAGCGTTATGCGTTATGCATTATGCGTTATCCGTTATGCGTTATGCGTTATGCGTAATGCGTTATGAGTAATGTGTCATGCGTTATGCGTTATGCGTTATGCGTTATGCGTTATGCGTTATGCGTTATGCGTTATGCGTTATGCGTTATGCGTTATGCGTTATGCGTTATGCGTTATGCGTTATGCGTTATGCGTTATGCGTTATGCGTTATGCGTTACGCGTTACGCGTTACGCGTTACGCGTTATGCGTTATGCGTTATGCGTTATGCGTTATGCGTTATGCGTTATGCGTTATGCGTTATGCGTTATGCGTTATGCGTTATGCGTTATGCGTTATCCGTTATGCGTTACGCGTTATGCGTTATGCGTTATGCGTTATGCGTTATGCGTTATGCGTTATGCGTTATGCGTTATGCGTTATGCGTTATGCGTTATGCGTTATGCGTTATGCGTTATGCGTTATGCGTTATGCGTTATGCGTTATGCGTTATGCGTTATGCGTTATGCGTTATGCGTTATGCGTTATGCGTTATGCGTTATGCGTTATGCGTTATGCGTTATGCGTTATGCGTTATGCGTTATGCGTTATGCGTTATGCGTTATGCGTTATGCGTTATGCGTTATGCGTTATGCGTTATGCGTTATGCGTTATGCGTTATGCGTTATGCGTTATGCGTTATGCGTTATGCGTTATGCGTTATGCGTTATGCGTTATGACTTTTTCATTGAGCGTTATGCGTTATGCGTAATGCGTTATGCATTATGCATTATGCGTTATGCGTTATGCGTAATGCGTAATGCGTTATGCATTATGCATTATGCGTTATGCGTTATGCGTAATGCGTTATGAGTAATGTGTCATGCGTTATGCGTTATGGACTATGCTTTATGCGTTATGCGTTATGGGTTATCCGTTATGCGTCATGCGTTATCCGTTATGCGTTATGCGTTATGCGTTATCCGTTATGGGTTATCCGTTATGCGTTACGCGTTATGCGTTATGCGTTATGCGTTATGCGTTATGCGTCATGCGTCATGCGTTATGCGTTATGCGTTATGCGTTATGCGTTATGCGTTATGCGTTATGCGTTATGCGTTATGCGTTATGCGTTATGCGTTATGCGTTATGCGTTATTCGTTATGCGTTATGCGTTATGCGTTATGCGTTATGCGTTATGCGTTATGCGTTATGCGTTATGCGTTATGCGTTATGCGTTATGCGTTATGCGTTATGCGTTATGCGTTATGCGTTATGGGTTATGCGTTATGCGTTATGCGTTATGCGTTATGCGTTATGCGTTATGCGTTATGCGTTATGCGTTATGCGTTATGCGTTATGCGTTATGCGTTATGCGTTATGCGTTATGCGTTATGCGTTATGCGTTATGCGTTATGCGTTATGCGTTATGCGTTATGCGTTATGCGTTATGCGTTATGCGTTATGCGTTATGCGTTATGCGTTATGCGTTATGCGTTATGCGTTATGCGTTATGCGTTATGCGTTATGCGTTATGCGTTATTCGTTATGCGTTATGCGTTATGCGTTATGCGTTATGCGTTATGCGTTATGCGTTATGCGTTATGCGTTATGCGTTATGCGTTATGCGTTATGCGTTATGCGTTATGCGTTATGCGTTATGGGTTATGCGTTATGCGTTATGCGTTATGCGTTATGCGTTATGCGTTATGCGTTATGCGTTATGCGTTATGCGTTATGCGTTATGCGTTATGCGTTATGCGTTATGCGTTATGCGTTATGCGTTATGCGTTATGCGTTATGCGTTATGCGTTATGCGTTATGCGTTATGCGTTATGCGTTATGCGTTATGCGTTATGCGTTATGCGTTATGCGTTATGCGTTATGCGTTATGCGTTATGCGTTATGCGTTATGCGTTATGCGTTATGCGTTATGCGTTATGCGTTATGCGTTATGCGTTATGCGTTATGCGTTATGCGTTATGCGTTATGCGTTATGCGTTATGCGTTATGCGTTATGCGTTATGCGTTATGCGTTATGCGTTATGCGTTATGCGTTATGCGTTATGCGTTATGCGTTATGCGTTATGCGTTATGCGTTATGCGTTATGCGTTATGCGTTATGCGTTATGCGTTATGCGTTATGCGTTATGCGTTATGCGTTATGGGTTATGCGTTATGCGTTATGCGTTATGCGTTATGCGTTATGCGTTATGCGTTATGCGTTATGCGTTATGCGTTATGCGTTATGCGTTATGCGTTATGCGTTATGCGTTATGCGTTATGGGTTATGCGTTATGCGTTATGCGTTAAGCATTAAGCATTATGACTTTTTCATTGAGCGTTATGCGTTATGACTTTTCCATTGAGCGTTATGCGTTATTCGTTATGGGTTATGCGTTATGCGTTATGGGTTATGCGTTATGCGTTATGCGTTATGCGTTATGCGTTATGCGTTATGCGTAATGCGTTATGCGTTATGAGTTATGCATTATGCGTTATGCGTTATCCGTTATGCGTTATGCGTTATGCGTTATGCGATATGCGTCATGCGTTAAGCGTTATGCGTTATGCATTATGCGTTATCCGTTATGCGTTATGCGTTATGCGTAATGCGTTATGAGTAATGTGTCATGCGTTATGCGTTATGCGTTATTCGTTAAGCGTTATGCTTTATGCGTTATGCGTTATTCGTTATGCGTTATGCGTTATGCGTTATGCGTTATGCGTTATGCGTTATGCGTTATGCGTTATGCGTTATGCGTTATGCGTTAAGCATTATGACTTTTTCATTGAGCGTTATGCGTTATGACTTTTCCATTGAGCGTTATGCGTTATTCGTTATGGGTTATGCGTTATGCGTTATGGGTTATGCGTTATGCGTTATGCGTTATGCGTTATGCGTTATGCGTTATGCGTTATGCGTTATGCATTATGCGTTATACGTTATCCGTTATGCGTTATGCGTTATGCGTTATGCGTTATGCGATATGCGTCATGCGTTAAGCGTTATGCGTTATCCGTTATGCGTTATGCGTTATTCGTAATGCGTTATGAGTAATGTGTCATGCGTTATGCGTTATGCGTTATGCGTTATGCGTTATGCGTTATGCGTTATGCGTTATGCGTTATGCGTTATGCGTTATGCGTTATGCGTTATGCGTTATGCGTTATGCGTTATGCGTTATGCGTTATGCGTTATGCGTTATGCGTTACGCGTTACGCGTTATGCGTTATGCGTTATGCGTTATGCGTTATGCGTTATGCGTTATGTGTTATGCGTTATGCGTTAAGCGTTATACGTTATGCGTTATGCGTTATGTGTTATGCGTTATGCGTTATGTGTTATGCGTTGTGCTTTACGGGTTATGCGATATGCGTTATGCGTTATGACTTTTTCATTGAACGTTATGCGTTATGCGATATGCGTTATGCGTTATGCGTTATGCGTTATGCGTTATGCGTTATGCGTTATGCGTTATGCGTTATGCGTTATGCGTTATGCGTTATGCGTTATGCGTTATGCGTTATGCGTTATGCGTTATGCGTTATGCGTTATGCGTTATGCGTTATGCGTTATGCGTTATGCGTTATCCGTTATGCGTTACGCGTTATGTGTTATGCGTTATGCGTTATGCGTTATGCGTTATGCGTTATGCGTTATGCGTTATGCGTTATGCGTTATGCGTTACGCGTTACGCGTTACGCGTTATGCGTTATGCGTTATGCGTTATGCGTTATGCGTTATGCGTTATGCGTTAGGCGTTATGCGTTACGCGTTATGCGTTACGCGTTATGCGTTATGCGTTATGCGTTATGCGTTATGCGTTATTCGTTATGCGTTATGCGTTATTCGTTATGCGTTATGCGTTATGCGTTATGCGTTATGCGTTATGCGATGTGCGTTATGCGTTATGCGTTATGCGTTATGCGTTATGCGTTATGCGTTATGCGTTATGCGTTATGCGTTATGCGTTATGCGTTATGCGTTATGCGTTATGCGTTATGCGTTATGCGTTATGCGTTATGCGTTATGCGTTATGCGTTATGCGTTATGCGTTATGCGTTAAGCATTATGACTTTTTCATTGAGCGTTATGCGTTATGACTTTTCCATTGAGCGTTATGCGTTATTCGTTATGGGTTATGCGTTATGCGTTATGGGTTATGCGTTATGCGTTATGCGTTATGCGTTATGCGTTATGCGTTATGCGTTATGCGTTATGCGTTATGCGTTATGCATTATGCGTTATGCGTTATCCGTTATGCGTTATGCGTTATGCGTTATGCGATATGCGTCATGCGTTAAGCGTTATGCGTTATGCATTATGCGTTATCCGTTATGCGTTATGCGTTATGCGTAATGCGTTATGAGTAATGTGTCATGCGTTATGCGTTATGCGTTATTCGTTAAGCGTTATGCTTTATGCGTTATGCGTTATGCGTTATGCGTTATGCGTTATGCGTTATGCGTTATGCGTTATGCGTTATGCGTTATGCGTTATGCGTTATGCGTTATGCGTTATGCGTTATGCGTTATGCGTTATGCGTTATGCGTTATGCGTTATGCGTTATGCGTTATGCGTTATGCGTTATGCGTTATGCGTTATGCGTTATGCGTTATGCGTTATGCGTTATGCGTTATGCGTTATGCGTTATGCGTTATGCGTTATGCGTTATGCGTTATGCGTTATGCGTTATGCGTTATGCGTTACGCGTTACGCGTTATGCGTTATGCGTTATGCGTTATGCGTTATGCGTTATGCGTTATGCGTTATGCGTTATGCGTTATGCGTTATGCGTTATGCGTTATGCGTTATGCGTTATGCGTTATGACTTTTTCATTGAGCGTTATGCGTTATGCGTAATGCGTTATGCATTATGCGTTATGCGTTATGCGTTATGCGTTATGCGTTATGCGTTATGCGTTATGCGTTATGCGTTATGCGTTATGCGTTATGCGTTATGGGTTATGCGTTATGCGTTATGCGTTAAGCATTAAGCATTATGACTTTTTCATTGAGCGTTATGCGTTATGACTTTTCCATTGAGCGTTATGCGTTATTCGTTATGGGTTATGCGTTATGCGTTATGGGTTATGCGTTATGCGTTATGGGTTATGCGTTATGCGTTATGCGTTATGCGTTATGCGTTATGCGTTATGCGTTATGCGTTATGCGTTATGCATTATGCGTTATGCGTTATCCGTTATGCGTTATGCGTTATGCGTTATGCGATATGCGTCATGCGTTAAGCGTTATGCGTTATGCATTATGCGTTATCCGTTATGCGTTATGCGTTATGCGTAATGCGTTATGAGTAATGTGTCATGCGTTATGCGTTATGCGTTATTCGTTAAGCGTTATGCTTTATGCGTTATGCGTTATGCGTTATGCGTTATGCGTTATGCGTTATGCGTTATGCGTTATGCGTTATGCGTTATGCGTTATGCGTTATGCGTTATGCGTTATGCGTTATGCGTTATGCGTTATGCGTTATGCGTTATGCGTTATGCGTTATGCGTTATGCGTTATGCGTTATGCGTTATGCGTTATGCGTTATGCGTTATGCGTTATGCGTTATGCGTTATGCGTTATGCGTTATGCGTTATGCGTTATGCGTTACGCGTTATGCGTTACGCGTTATGCGTTATGCGTTATGCGTTATGCGTTATGCGTTATGCGTTATGCGTTATGCGTTATGCGTTATGCGTTATGCGTTATGCGTTATGCGTTATGCGTTATGCGTTATGCGTTATGCGTTATGACTTTTTCATTGAGCGTTATGCGTTATGCGTAATGCGTTATGCATTATGCGTTATGCGTTATGCGTTATGCGTTATGCGTTATGCGTTATGCGTTATGCGTTATGCGTTATGCGTTATGCGTTATGCGTTATGGGTTATGCGTTATGCGTTATGCGTTAAGCATTAAGCATTATGACTTTTTCATTGAGCGTTATGCGTTATGACTTTTCCATTGAGCGTTATGCGTTATTCGTTATGGGTTATGCGTTATGCGTTATGGGTTATGCGTTATGCGTTATGCGTTATGCGTTATGCGTTATGCGTTATGCGTTATGCGTTATGCGTTATGCGTTATGCGTTATGCATTATGCGTTGTGCGTTATCCGTTATGCGTTATGCGTTATGCGTTATGCGATATGCGTCATGCGTTAAGCGTTATGCGTTATGCATTATGCGTTATCCGTTATGCGTTATGCGTTATGCGTAATGCGTTATGAGTAATGTGTCATGCGTTATGCGTTATGCGTTATTCGTTAAGCGTTATGCTTTATGCGTTATGCGTTATTCGTTATGCGTTATGCGTTATGCGTTATGCGTTATGCGTTATGCGTTATGCGTTATGCGTTATGCGTTATGCGATATGCGTTATGCGTTATGCGTTATGCGTTACGCGTTATGCGTTATGCGTTATGCGTTATGCGTTATGCGTTATGCGTTATGCGTTATTCGTTATGCGTTATGCGTTATGCGTTATGCGTTATGCGTTATGCGATGTGCGTTATGCGTTATGCGTAATGCGTTATGCGTTATGCGTTATGCGTTATGCGTTATGCGTTATGCGTTATGCGTTAAGCATTATGACTTTTTCATTGAGCGTTATGCGTTATGACTTTTCCATTGAGCGTTATGCGTTATTCGTTATGGGTTATGCGTTATGCGTTAAGCATTATGACTTTTTCATTGAGCGTTATGCGTTATGACTTTTCCATTGAGCGTTATGCGTTATTCGTTATGGGTTATGCGTTATGCGTTATGGGTTATGCGTTATGCGTTATGCGTTATGCGTTATGCGTTATGCGTTATGCGTTATGCATTATGCGTTATGCGTTATCCGTTATGCGTTATGCGTTATGCGTTATGCGTTATGCGTTATGCGATATGCGTCATGCGTTAAGCGTTATGCGTTATGCATTATGCGTTATCCGTTATGCGTTATGCGTTATGCGTAATGCGTTATGAGTAATGTGTCATGCGTTATGCGTTATGCGTTATGCGTTATGCGTTATGCGTTATGCGTTATGCGTTATGCGTTATGCGTTATGCGTTATGCGTTATGCGTTATGCGTTATGCGTTATGCGTTATGCGTTATGCGTTATGCGTTATGCGTTATGCGTTATGCGTTATGCGTTATGCGTTATGCGTTATGCGTTACGCGTTACGCGTTATGCGTTATGCGTTATGCGTTATGCGTTATGTGTTATGCGTTATGCGTTAAGCGTTATACGTTATGCGTTATGCGTTATGTGTTATGCGTTATGCGTTATGTGTTATGCGTTGTGCTTTACGGGTTATGCGATATGCGTTATGCGTTATGACTTTTTCATTGAACGTTATGCGTTATGCGATATGCGTTATGCGTTATGCGTTATGCGTTATGCGTTATGCGTTATGCGTTATGCGTTATGCGTTATGTGTTATGCGTTATGCGTTATGCGTTATGCGTTATGCGTTATGCGTTATGCGTTATGCGTTATGCGTTATGCGTTATGCGTTATGCGTTATGCGTTATGCGTTATGCGTTATTCGTTAAGCGTTATGCTTTATGCGTTATGCGTTATTCGTTATGCGTTATGCGTTATGCGTTATGCGTTATGCGTTATGCGTTATGCGTTATGCGATATGCGTTATGCGTTATGCGTTATGCGTTATGCGTTATGCGTTACGCGTTATGCGTTACGCGTTATGCGTTATGCGTTATGCGTTATGCGTTATGCGTTATGCGTTATGCGTTATGCGTTATTCGTTATGCGTAATGCGTTATGCGTTATGCGTTATGCGTTATGCGTTATGCGATGTGCGTTATGCGTTATGCGTTATGCGTTATGCGTTATGCGTTATGCGTTATGCGTTATGCGTTATGCGTTATGCGTTATGCGTTATGCGTTATGCGTTATGCGTTATGCGTTAAGCATTATGACTTTTTCATTGAGCGTTATGCGTTATGACTTTTCCATTGAGCGTCATGCGTTATTCGTTATGGGTTATGCGTTATGCGTTATGGGTTATGCGTTATGCGTTATGCGTTATGCGTTATGCGTTATGCGTTATGCGTTATGCGTTATGCGTTATGCGTTATGCGTTATGCGTTATGCGTTATGCGTTATGCGTTATGCGTTATGCGTTATGCGTTATGCGTTATGCGTTATGCGTTATGCGTTATGCGTTATGCGTTATGCGTTATGCGTTATGCGTTATGCGTTATGACTTTTTCATTGAGCGTTATGCGTTATGCGTAATGCGTTATGCATTATGCGTTATGCGTTATGCGTAATGCGTTATGAGTAATGTGTCATGCGTTATGCGTTATGGACTATGCTTTATGCGTTATGCGTTATGGGTTATCCGTTATGCGTCATGCGTTATCCGTTATGCGTTATGCGTTATGCGTCATGCGTCATGCGTTATGCGTTATGCGTTATGCGTTATGCGTTATGCGTTATGCGTTATGCGTTATGCGTTATGCGTTATGCGTTATGCGTTATGCGTTATGCGTTATGCGTTATGCGTTATGCGTTATGCGTTATGCGTTATGCGTTATGCGTTATGGGTTATGCGTTATGCGTTATGCGTTAAGCATTAAGCATTATGACTTTTTCATTGAGCGTTATGCGTTATGACTTTTCCATTGAGCGTTATGCGTTATTCGTTATGGGTTATGCGTTATGCGTTATGGGTTATGCGTTATGCGTTATGCGTTATGCGTTATGCGTTATGCGTTATGCGTTATGCGTTATGCGTTATGCGTTATGCGTTATGCGTTATGCGTTATGCGTTATGCATTATGCGTTATGCGTTATCCGTTATGCGTTATGCGTTATGCGTTATGCGATATGCGTCATGCGTTAAGCGTTATGCGTTATCCATTATGCGTTATCCGTTATGCGTTATGCGTTATGCGTAATGCGTTATGAGTAATGTGTCATGCGTTATGCGTTATGCGTTATTCGTTAAGCGTTATGCTTTATGCGTTATGCGTTATTCGTTATGCGTTATGCGTTATGCGTTATGCGTTATGCGTTATGCGTTATGCGTTATGCGATATGCGTTATGCGTTATGCGTTATGCGTTATGCGTTATGCGTTACGCGTTATGCGTTACGCGTTATGCGTTATGCGTTATGCGTTATGCGTTATGCGTTATGCGTTATGCGTTATTCGTTATGCGTTATGCGTTATGCGTTATGCGTTATGCGTTATGCGATGTGCGTTATGCGTTATGCGTTATGCGTTATGCGTTATGCGTTATGCGTTATGCGTTATGCGTTATGCGTTATGCGTTATGCGTTAAGCATTATGACTTTTTCATTGAGCGTTATGCGTTATGACTTTTCCATTGAGCGTTATGCGTTATTCGTTATGGGTTATGCGTTATGCGTTATGGGTTATGCGTTATGCGTTATGCGTTATGCGTTATGCGTTATGCGTTATGCATTATGCGTTATGCGTTATCCGTTATGCGTTATGCGTTATGCGTTATGCGTTATGCGTTATGCGATATGCGTCATGCGTTAAGCGTTATGCGTTATGCATTATGCGTTATCCGTTATGCGTTATGCGTTATGCGTAATGCGTTATGAGTAATGTGTCATGCGTTATGCGTTATGCGTTATGCGTTATGCGTTATGCGTTATGCGTTATGCGTTATGCGTTATGCGTTATGCGTTATGCGTTATGCGTTATGCGTTATGCGTTATGCGTTACGCGTTACGCGTTACGCGTTATGCGTTATGCGTTATGCGTTATGCGTTATGCGTTATGCGTTATGCGTTATGCGTTATGCGTTATGCGTTATGCGTTATGCGTTATGCGTTATGCGTTATGCGTTATGCGTTATGCGTTATGCGTTATGCGTTATGCGTTATGCGTTATACGTTATGCGTTATGCGTTATGCGTTATGCGTTATGCGTTATGCGTTATGCGTTATGCGTTATGCGTTATGCGTTATGCGTTATGCGTTATGCGTTATTCGTTATGCGTTATGCGTTATGCGTTATGCGTTATGCGTTATGCGTTATGCGTTATGCGTTATGCGTTATGCGTTATGCGTTATGCGTTATGCGTTATGCGTTATGCGTTATGCGTTATGCGTTATGCGTTATGCGTTATGCGTTATGCGTTATCCGTTATGCGTTATGCGTTATGCGTTATGCGATATGCGTCATGCGTTAAGCGTTATGCGTTATGCATTATGCGTTATCCGTTATGCGTTATGCGTTATGCGTAATGCGTTATGAGTAATGTGTCATGCGTTATGCGTTATGCGTTATTCGTTAAGCGTTATGCTTTATGCGTTATGCGTTATTCGTTATGCGTTATGCGTTATGCGTTATGCGTTATGCGTTATGCGTTATGCGATATGCGTTATGCGTTATGCGTTATGCGTTACGCGTTATGCGTTATGCGTTATGCGTTATGCGTTATGCGTTATGCGTTATGCGTTATGCGTTATTCGTTATGCGTTATGCGTTATGCGTTATGCGTTATGCGTTATGCGATGTGCGTTATGCGTTATGCGTTATGCGTTATGCGTTATGCGTTATGCGTTATGCGTTATGCGTTATGCGTTATGCGTTATGCGTTATGCGTTATGCGTTATGCGTTATGCGTTATGCGTTATGCGTTATGCGTTAAGCATTATGACTTTTTCATTGAGCGTTATGCGTTATGACTTTTCCATTGAGCGTTATGCGTTATTCGTTATGGGTTATGCGTTATGCGTTATGCGTTATGCGTTATGCGTTATGCGTTATGCGTTATGCGTTATGCGTTATGCGTTACGCGTTACGCGTTATGCGTTATGCGTCATGCGTTATGCGTTATGCGTTATGCGTTATGCGTTATGTGTTATGCGTTATGCGTTAAGCGTTATACGTTATGCGTTATGCGTTATGTGTTATGCGTTATGCGTTATGTGTTATGCGTTGTGCTTTACGGGTTATGCGATATGCATTTCCGTCGAGCTGTTAGACCCGCGGAAGCCGGTTACCTTCGGGCCTTGCAGGCGCTGAGACCAGGCCGCGTGCAAGCCGAGTGCACGCGGTGCGCCCGAGACAATACGAGACTCGAAGATTCGACGATTTCCTCACGAAAGCTAACGGTTCGGGCGCCAGGCACCGCAAGGATGCCACACGAAACGCAAAACTCTGCTCGAGCTCGGAGACGCCGAGGTCGAGAGCCGAATCTTCGAGATACGCGGATCGAAAATGACGTCACGACTAGGCCAGATGGTTCGAACACGGGGTGACTAGGACAGCCCTCTCGGCAGGACGGATCTCACAGGGAATCGAATAATTCGACTACGATATGGTCTCGAGCTATTTATTGTAGCAGTCGTTGATTTACAAAATCAGCGGCCACGTGGCCGCGACCCGAGAGCCCGCGCTCTTCGTACAAGATAGCGAAAAGATGGCCGTTCGCCGCGCGGTTGTCCTACCGATTTCGCTCGCAACGATACCGCTGACAATGATCGTCGTTCCGTTCGCAACGAACTTCGGAAACGCGAGGCGCAGATGACCGGCGAACTGCGAGACTGCCGCGATGACTTCCGCACGTGAGTCGCCCCGACGCGTACGTTATCGATTACGCGATCGAACGCCGACGGACAGAACACGCGTTTCGACAGGAGACACAGGATTCGAGAAACGCGAAGATACCGAATTGAATTACTTTCACGAACGCGACTCCTCGGAAGACACTCTTCCGCACGCAATTTACAGAGGAAAACTCTCCCGAAATATTCCCGAACAATCTCAAAGCATTCCGAGAGGAATGCGAGCGAATTATCGAGGACCGAACGGGAAGCGTTCGTCCTCGCACGACGAAGGTCGAGCCGGCGCGCAACGAAAATACCGAATGGATCACAAGTGCGACTTACCGCTTCTCGTGGCGTTATTGTTCCGTTCTCCGGAGGATAAACGGCTCCCGATAGAGCTGGGCTCGTTGAAACTTTGCCGACGCCACGTAATCCTCTCAACGGGACACTCGGTTCGCAACTTCCGATTTCGCGGCGCGATTACAATGTGGGAAACACGTCTCAACGTCGTGATAGCCAGCGCGACAGTGATCCATCGATTTTCGGCCGCCTAGCGGATCGAACGCGGTCCCCCCCACTCGACCGCTTTTCCGAATTGCCTATGGCGTGTTTCCACGGCGTGACTCGACGGCACAGGAGCGTTCCCTCTTCGCGCCCTAGGGCCCCGGGCAATCACGAAATTGGTCAAGGAGCCTATCGCTCGACTTGACCAGCGGAGGGGCTTCCTCTTCTTGGCTACGAGGGCACCGACCCCGGGGCAGCTCTCCCTTGATGGGGCGAGACGACGTCAGGGTGTTCCGTCAGTCCGTATCGGACGAGATGTTCGCAAGCTGCTGTCCTGGCGGCGCCTCCGGTTTGCTTGCCGAGTGTCCTCGCACCAAGCTCTAATTTCTCGAAACGGCCATTCGCTTTTCCGTCGGGAGCTTCCTGGCCTTGGGGCGATTGTTCATTTCCCGTGACAATTCGGACGATCGGTGGTTCCTCCTGCGCGTTCCATATACGGCCCTGAAACTTGCCGTTCTCGGCACGCGCGACAGATGTCATTAGGAGGTCCTCGATAATATCGGAATCTCTTAGAGGAGCGCTCTCGAATCCTGTCTCGGTACGTGTCCCGTTAGAGGGCGGTCCGGTCCTTTATCGCTCTCGAAAATATGCACGGAATTAACGGAGAAGGGACGTCGCAAACGTTGCAACGTCACAACTCCCCCCCCCTTAAAATGGACCGGACCGACACGGTTTCGTCGCCCCCGTGATCCGCGGCTCGACAGGTGAGAGAGCGTTCCTCCCTAAGAGATGTCCTTTACAATCGGAGCCTTCACCACGAAGCGACAACCACGCCTTACGAATACCCTATAACAAACACAGACAAAACAAACGAACGACAATCCTTGATGGCGACGCTGGAACTTCGGCCGAGCTGCAACCGTCGGTCGACCTGTGGAGGGGATCGGGGTGTCACAAAACTTTCGCTCGAACTCACGGCTAGGGAAACAATAAAATAACTTTTATTTCGCTTTCGTGAGCGGTTCGGACCGTATGGCCTTTCCCTTTTTTTTTTTGTTTTTACAACCGTAACATTAATTGTGAACCCAAAACAAGAATTTTTTCTTTTAAAGAAGAACTAATCTTTAGCTCTCCTCGCGAGGGTTTCAGGCCCGCCACCGGGCTCGTCGCGATCGAGGCCCTAGCCTCGTTTAGCACCCCGAGACGGGTGTTGGTTTTGTCCCGGCTTCCTCTTGGCCTCGTCTTTCCTCCAGGCCGGTCCGCAAACGGGGCACGTGCGGACTGAGCATTCCGGCCTGCCGCAGCGGAAGCAGTGCGTTCGCACATTTTTGGGGCAGGTGTTGCGAGCATGTCCGTACACGCCGCAATTCCAGCACGCGTCTGGGTCTTTTATCCTTACTGCTTTGTTGGCCAGCCATTGTTCATACTGCTGCCAACTCGCCGTTCGTTGTTGGCGGGTCTTTTCCACCGGCGACGAGTGGGGGGCGGCCATGGCCTCCGCTCCCATCTCCGTTTGGCCCCTCTTGGTGGTAGACGCGTGCCGGGCTGCGGTGTCCTGCTGTTCCCCCGTTAGGGCCTTATCGCTCTGGCGCTTCGACATCGGTGGATCTACGCCCTCCTTTCGCGGCGGCCTCGGTCCCTCCGCGTCCTTGCGAGTCGGTACTCGCACCTCCGGTTGATCGACCACGCTGTCCCGTTCGTCCTCGCTCGTGGGCGCCAACTCCTCCATTTCCTCTGCCGGTAGGAGTTGCGGTGGCGTCCGGACGATCCTCCCCAGCAGCTCGGTTTGCTCCTTCACCTCCTTCCACTTCTCCTCGATCACCGCTATGGTTTCGAGGACGTTTTCCTCGCCGACTCCGGGCGACACGAGATGGACCAGGTGCTGCAGGTAGCCCAGCTCCTGCTTGAGGCCCTCGACCCGGTGTCCCAACGTGACCCGGCGACGGTGTACGTATTGAGGCTCGTCCAGATCCTCCATCTGTAATTAAGGGGGGTACTGGGGTGTTATCGTTTTGTTCGCCCTCGAGCGGTGGAGTGTACGGCTTCAGGTCGGACACGTGCGACTTTCCGGCGTCCTTCCCTTCGGGGGTACTTAGTCGATAGACGACTGA
>NW_027471594.1:0-23160 GCF_051020765.1 Lasioglossum baleicum
ACGGCGTGAAAATTTATCGAAATTTCATTTATCCGTCGGATCCTGGCGTCGAATCTGATCCTGCTGTCGCAGGCTACATCCCGTAGCCATGCGGCGCGGTGGAAAAAACGGTGGAAAAATCCATCGGTAACATATTCGAAGGCACGGTGCCCCATTCGTCTTGGGGATCCCGGTGGAATCGCAAGCGGTGTCGAGGGCGAGGGATGGAGCGTGTGTCGCGTGACGATCGAACGGTCTAAGCCAGTCCCGTTTTCAGCGTGGCAAAAGGGATATCTCTGCCTCTTTCCCCGACGCCTTGGTTGGAAGGGGTGCGCGGTGAAAAACGACGCTACCTGTCCGAGGACCAGCCAGTCGCCCTAATCGATCGAGTCGGCTCGATGGTAACCGGTAACGCGCGGACAAAAGCGGAGTTTCCGGGTGTCGTGGAACGATCAAGCGTTCCCCGTTCTCGAATGCTGAAAGGAAACGACGCCGGAAGGGGACGTCGTGGAGGCGGAGGGAAAATAGAGCGGAAAGACCCGGTGAAAAGGGAGGCGGGCATTTTTCAAGGGACACAATGCCGAATTTACATTGTCAGGGCCGTGATAGCAGCGATGTAGCGGTAGAATCGGTTTTATTCCTTGCTTTTGGCTAGCCGCGTTTAGTCCTTCTCTGTCCCTTTATTGCTCTGTGGTTTTCTACTCGTCTTTGGAGCTGTAATAGGGGAGTGTTTCGATTCGCTTTCGGTTAGGAATCGGTTTTATCCCTTTCGATGATTTGTCGACGTTTATCTCTAGGCTTCTCTATTGGCCGAAAATTTTGGGTTCATTTTGAATTGGTAATCGGAGAGTGTTTCGATTGGGTTTGGGTTAGGTTTCCATTTGGTATCAGTTTTACCCCTTTCAATGATCTCTGTCTAGGCGATGTCCATTTTGAGTCTTCTTTATTGGCCGAAAGTTTTGGGTTCGTTTTAAATCGCTAATCGAAGAGTGTTTCGATTCGGTTTCGGTTAGGAATCGGTTTTATCCCTTTCGATGATTTGTCCACGTCTATCTCGAGGTTTCTTTATTGGCCGAAAATTTTGGGTTAGGTTTGAATTGGTAATTGGAGAGTGTTTGTCTTAGGTTTGGGTTAGGTTTCCATTAGGAATCGGTTTTATCCCTTTCGGCGATCTGTATCTATTCAATGTCTATCTCGAGTCCCGCTTGTTGATCGAAGATTGTGGATTCGTCTCGGATCGGTACTTGGGAAGTGTTTCGATTGGATTTGGGTTAGAAATCAGTTTTATTCCTTCCTCTGCGACCTTCGTACAAGATGATGTTCACCCTGAGTCTTTTTTATTGGACGAAGGTTCTGGGTACGTCTTGGATCGGTAATTGGAGAGAGTTTCGATTAGGTTAGGTTTCGGATAAGGGAAGCTCTGGGTTTCGATTGTGGAGTAAGGGTTGTTTCGGTGATTTGATTATAGCCTGGAATCTGTTAGGGGTCGTAAAATTCATTAAAAGGGAATTTTACTAGGGCAAAGTGGACATAATTTATTACTCATCGTAGTTAAGTAATATAATAGTATAATGAATTAAACTACTTAAAAATTTCTATAACAATATAGAATTAAACCGGAATTAAATTTAGAAATGAAAATTGATCGAGAATAATATTCATTCGAACCAATGAAACAAATTTGAAATTTATTGCATGTAAATTGAAACGCATGTTACATTCCTCCATCAATATTAGAACAACTGAATTATAATTACTTTAGAAAAATCCAAAAACCTCAAAAATTAAATAAATTCTTATTCAAATACCAGTTTCTCGCTAAATGCACGATAAAAATCCCGTTAATAAAGAACCAAGATTTTTAAATATTTTCACGACGTCGCAAACTATCGTTGGCGAATTACAGTGTCACTGAATGTTTTCGCAAATTTCTCCTTATCGACATACCGATCAATCAAAGAAATCTCACGCGAAGGTTGTAACCTGCCCGTGGTGAAAGAGGCTATAAGGTTGCTCAAATATGGTAGATAGTTATATTGGCCACGATGATTGATGGCATAAGCGAAGTTACCTTTGTCTTATTGATCTACTTTCCTCTGCAACTACGTTGTTTAACGCTCTGCGCGATCCAAGGAGATAACCCAGAGGATGTGTTAACGTGGTACCAAGCTGCTGTTCCGATATCGCATGTTTTATACGAGAAACATTTCCTTCTTTTTATTTACGCGGACGTGAAGCCGGGATTTTAGAGCTTCTCTTTCTCCGGGGTGTGCACCAGACGGATATTTTCTCTTGGGGTTCTGGGAACAAGAAGACGATGATACCGGGTTTCCTAAGAAACGTCGATGCCGAGAAGAGTTGAAAAACGACGCAAAACAATACCATCTTTGATATACGTAAAGTCGTCCGGATGAAACTCGAAGACTCAAACAAATCCTCTTTGGAATTTGAAAAAATTTTATAATCCGTCCAATTTTTACTTTCAATAATGCTTGTAACCATAAATTTCATTCTTAATTTCACCGATAAAACAGGTAGACTTAAATCAACGTAATTAAATTAGAATTGAAACTGTTTAATTTTGAAATCCTTCAATTAATTTCAGTGTCTTATTATCTTTTTTTAAATTCTTACATTCTTTTTCTCTGAGAGGAAAAAATTGGACATCTATACAATTACAAGCTTAAGTTTTATTTTAATTTACAAATTAAGCTTGTAATCGTATAATGTCCAATTTGTAGTAAAATAAATAATCCAATAAAAATTTTATTTTAATTTATAATTTTTCTTTGCTTTAATTTAAAAATATCACTGTTTTTTTTTTTGCAGGAAACAATTCGATAATTTTCTTGTATCTAAAGATTGCTTTAAAAATTTCATTTACAAATCTCACTGACAAAATGAGTAGGAATGGAAATTGAAATAGGGTTATTAAATTGAAGCGTAATTTTCTTTGATTTAAAAATCTCACCGTTACTTGACAAGTCTTATTATTTCTCTAATTGTATGAATTCCCACGGCTTTCTAAGAGGATAGAAATAAAGATGGTGGCAGTGTGAGACGGCAATTAAGTATGGTTGCAGTGGTTCCCTCGATCAGTATCCCAAGCCGAAGGTGTCGATTCAGGGCGTTTGATTCGACGCCAAGTTAGGGACGTCCAATTTACTGACTGTAACTACTAAGTGCCAGTAACGGCGCCACGCCGGCAACTACTAAGTAGCTGTAATTTCACTGTTAATGAGAGTTCCCGAGACACGATGACGCATCGTCGTGTTACATCGCTGTAACCATCTTCCTTTAAATCACTCATTCTCTCTTTCCTCGACGTTCCGCATTAACCCTTTGTACTCGACGATCTTTTTGTTACAGAAAAATAATAATTTAAAGACTTTCTTCTATAAAGTCGGTAAATACCGTAAATTAGTCGGTTTAAATCGGTAAATAAGAAATCATATGCAAATTAAGACATAAAATTATTTTATTTCGATGTTCCACGTATCGTTGGGCAATTCTAAATTTGATATATTAATTAATCTATATAGATATTTAGAATCTGAATTTCACACTATGCGACGTTATCAGAAGGTGTATAAAATGGAGCTTTTTTATTGTAATAGTAATTTGAAGACTTTCTTCCATAAAGTCGACGAGATTTTTAAATCGGTAAATAAGAAATCGTATGCAAATTAAGACATAGAATTATTTTATTTCGATTTTCCACGTATCGTTGGGCAATTTTAAATTGTATATATTAATTCATATAGATATTTAGAATCTGAATTTCACACTATGCGACGTTATCAGAAGGTGTATAAAAAGGAGTTTTTTTTTTATTGTCTCGACATGATTCTTTTGAATAGTTATGTTGTTTTTAAATCAATTTATAAGGACAGAGTATTTCACGTTTTCAAGCAAAAATTAGCGGAAGAAATACTTGAAAAAATATACCTAAAATCAATACACAACAAAAGAAAAGGAACGTTTACACCATGTACATCATGTTCAAAATTTTCTAATCCTTATCGAAACGACTTCATCAAAGAAAGCTCGCAGACACTGTGTAGTTTGTTTATCAGAAATAAAAAGAAAAGGTACATTTTATCAATGTGATAATTGCCATCTGACATTATGCTTTCATCATTTCAAATATTATTATGTTGTGCAAAATAATTAGATTCCATTCCTCTCATAATTGTGAATCTATAATGAAGTAAAAATTCTTTGACTATGTAATATTGCTTTTATTTTTTATATTTAGAAACATTTTCATTTAAATACAATCAAAATAGGATTTTGGTAGTAAGAACGAATTTTTCACGTTTTTGTGTTATGCAAATGGGTTAATTGGTGACCGAAACTCACCTTTCGAGTGTAAAAAGTTAATAAATAACGTTCAATCGATCAACAACGAGACTGAGACTTCGATCGATCGAAATTTTTCATTAAACTTTCCCTCCTGGACATAGTTTCTCTGGGCTGAACGGAATTTACTTCAGGAATCTTACAAGATCGTTGAAACTAGCGTTTTTACATTTTCTTGAAAAATACTCCGCAACGTTCTACAGAAAATTCTTTTTCCGCACGGGTGTAATTGTTTTCAATTTCCTACGCGACGTTTGCAACGTGTTTTCATTTCTGCGCTGAATTTTCTCCGACTTTTTCAGGAGATATACAAAGAAACGTTTCTTTTGTAACATTCTTTGCGACTTTCTCGATGTAGAAACGTGCGAAAGGAGTATGAGAGTTAAATTTTCTTTCAATCTTCTTGGTCGCGTTTCACGGCAACTATCACGCATTGTAACAGAAAATCCGAGGAGTTGTATCTTTTAATTAATACGATTTTAAATTCACGGTTTTTCGAAAATTTCCACAACGTGTTAAAAGTTGGAGAACATTGGGAAACAAAGAGTATGCTATTTTTATTTTCCTCTTTCGTCATATTGTTTGAAAATTCATTGTGTTCTAAGAACAATAGGAATTAAAACGCTTGATATTTCTAATACAATATTTAGTAATTAAACAGATTATCCAAAAATTCTCGCGAGCCTTGAATATCCAATTTATTAATATTTACTCCGAGAATTCCTTTCGAAACAATTTCTAAACGCGAGAAGTAATTTCTCGACCCGATTCCTTGCGCGATTTCTTCCCTTCCGCGCGATTTTTCACTACTTCCAAAAGTTCACCATTGTTTTCCCAATTCTACGGTCCATTTCACCCCGCAGGACCCTGAGTTCTCCAGCCGGAATCGTAGAATTCGTACACAATGACCGCGCAAGAATTCTCGCAGAATCCAGGCCGACCGCGCGACGTTTGCTTTTTCGTCCTCGGGATTCCGTTTCCGGCAAATAATCGTTCCTGAAGCGACACAATTACCGCGACAAACGCGTTTTGCCGAGGACTATGAACGGAGAACATTAGGGGAGACGGAATTTCGAATGCGATCCTTCTGGAGGATTTCGAGTTCTATTTATTAAGTTGTTCGGAAAGTGATTTCGTTTTTTTTATGCGGCTTAAGTGTTAAGTTGATTGAAAAAATACAATTAGGTTCTCTGTTGGGATAAAAACGGAAATTCGAATGCGATCCTTCTGGAGGATTTCGAGTTCTATTTATTGGGTTATTCGGAAAATAATTTCGTTTTTTTTATGCGGCTTAAGTGTTAAGTTAATTGAAAAAATACAATTAGGTTCTCTGTTGGGATAAAAACGGAAATTCGAACGCGATACTGCTGGAGGATTTCGAGTTCTATTTATTGGGTTATTCGGAAAATAATTTCGTTTTTTTTATGCGGCTTAAGTGTTAAGTTGATTGAAAAAATACAATTAGGTTCTCTGTTGGGATAAAAACGGAAATTCGAACGCGATACTGCTGGAGGATTTCGAGTTCTATTTATTGGGTTATTCGGAAAATAATTTCGTTTTTTTTATGCGGCTTAAGTGTTAAGTTGATTGAAAAAATACAATTAGGTTCTCTGTTGGGATAAAAACGGAAATTCGAATGCGATCCTTCTGGAGGATTTCGAGTTCTATTTATTGGGTTATTCGGAAAATAATTTCGTTTTTTTTATGCGGCTTAAGTGTTAAGTTAATTGAAAAAATACAATTAGGTTCTCTGTTGGGATAAAAACGGAAATTCGAACGCGATACTGCTGGAGGATTTCGAGTTCTATTTATTGGGTTATTCGGAAAATAATTTCGTTTTTTTTATGCAGCTTAAGTGTTAAGTTGATTGAAAAAATACAATTAGGTTCTCTGTTGGGATAAAAACGGAAATTCGAACGCGATACTGCTGGAGGATTTCGAGTTCTATTTATTGGCTTGTTCGGAAAGTAATTCCGTTTTTTTTTTTTTTATACGGCGCAAGTGTTAAGTTAATTGAAAAAATACAATTAGGTTCTCTGTTGGGATAAAAACGGAAATTCGAACGCGATACTGCTGGAGGATTTCGAGTTCTATTTATTGGTTTATTTGGAAAGTAATTTCGTTTTTTTTATGCGGCTTAAGTGTTAAGTTGATTGAAAAAATACAATTAGGTTCTATGTTTGGAAAAAAGAAACGAAATTACTTTCCAAACAACTTATTAGAACACCGATATCTTCAGACACCACGCAGTCACTCTGCGTCGTTTTCATCATACTTTTCAGAGCTTTCGCTTCCACGTGCTGATCGATTCTAACGATCTAAGAACAGTGCTCTGTTTCGTCATATACGCGTACTCGGCAATATTATTACTCCTTGATAATACCATATTGCCGACCTCGCACCTCAGGTAAAGCACGATGACACCTGGACGCTTGATCGTCATATACGCCAAGTACCTGAAGTACGGGGCAATAATTATCGTTCATTTTTCTGTTTTTGTAACCCCTACATCTTCACCTCGAATTCGGAAACTCCATCCAATCACAAAATACATAGCCCTACCAACGACCGATATAAATGCTAGAAATTAACATTAAACGTACCGGTCTTTTGCACCTACCTATTTTTACCATGAATATAATTACAAAGAATTTTTCACTGTAAAAAAAAAAAAAGGAAAATAGCTAGAAGAAAAAAACGAAAAGCTAGAAATTGAATAAGAATTTAGAGACCTAGTAACGATATACAACACTCATATTGTACTACTCCCATTACTCCATCGAATCCTTGCCCCTACATCGAAACCACGTCCGTAGATGAGTGACACGACATGATGACACTTGGTTATTTACGGTATATTTACCGTATTTGTGTTGCAACTAACTTTTGTTACGTGATATTAACTAATAAGAATATAATGAAAAAAGTGCTAATTAAATTTAATTTTATTTCTTCACGCTCATTCCTATAATTATCACTCTGGTGCTACGATATAAAATGTGCCTATGAGACGAAGTATATGAAACTAAATTAAGTTCTAATCGTTCTAATTAAAAGTTCTAATTATGTTAAATATATCTGTCAAACATACCTAACTAATGTAACACCCAAACTTGAGTGACTTCGCCGCGCTCATCGCAGTCCTGTTTAACCTTTATTTATTCACAAATATATTTATTTCTTTATTTACTTACATAGCTTCTTCATCATCTCTGCTTTTTCAGGTATCCTCGACCTCGGTTTGTTCCTTTAGACAATTAAGCTGCATGCGCAAACATTTACTCATAGCTCACACTCATCTTCATCGTAAATATCTCTCTTTCAATTCGGTTGTTACTTATATTTTCTTAATTCGACAACGCGATCCTGACAAAGGATTTCGGATTTTATTTTTGAAGGCGGCTTTGCCCTCGCTCGAGTTTTCGTCGTGGCTGACCGCAAACGGTCTTGCAGAGGCTTACGAGCAAACACGAATCTCTTGAGCCTAAGTACTTTCGCTGCAGCTGTCGAAGTTCCCTTCTGCCCCTTTCCGAATTTCCAGCCGCCGTTCCGGATTAGAATTTAAATCGTCTGCGGCTGTGCTATCTCCCGGCGGTTGTTGTCGCGAATAATTGCCGGTGTTTATGGTACTCGCGTGCCATCTGCTCTTTCGTTATCATGAACTCGATGCGCACCCGGTTGTTTTATGCCGGTCCGTTGTTTCGTTCGCTGCGAGCTTTCCAGCGAGAAGTTTCCGACGCGTGGGAATTTTCCGCTTGTCGTTTTGATTTATTTAACCGACGTATAAATTTCTTTTCCGGTGTTTAGTTGATTCCACGCGGACAGGTAGGATGGAAATCGTTTTATTCTTCGTGCTTTTTGCTTTCGTGTTTCGGTTTCGGCGAGTATGCACGCGGATGGTCGGAGTTTCCTTTTTTAAGGTTCCGCCTGTTTTTAAGCTTTTATGTAACTGGATTTTGCGGTTTCCAGGTCACTTCGGGGTTTTTATCCCGCTGTCGCAAGTCTTGTTTACGTCGGTCTGCTTAGAGTGGAAAAACACATTTTCGCGTGCTTGAATAATGGTAGATCTGACGTGGAATAAGAATAATTACACGTAATTGTACGTGATTAAATATATATTAGTCTCTGTTCCCTCTATACTTTTAATTCAATTTGTAAATTATTATGCATCTAAGAATTTAATAAATAAATTTATAAATAACATAAAAAATATCAACAATTTTTCATAGCAACATTGATCAAATTTCGAGCGAAATTTCTTCAAATTTTTGAAGAATTCATGCAGTTTATAAAAGTGTTGGTACATTTCCGAGAATTGAATTTATTTAACCCAATTTTATTCGTCATATTTACGCGAATTCTTGCCAAAGTATTTTTAATCTTCTTAAAACTCAAAAGACTACTGTTAAAAAGGTATTTTTTCTTCTTTTTAACTAAATAAATAATAATAAAGCAATTTTGATATATTACTTTACGAAAGTTAGCAATTATAAGTATTTGTTTCGTGAAATAATTTATGTAAGATTGTTTTATATATCGTATAATAGATAAACTATATATTTGAGCAATTTCGTTGTAAATAACGACAAATCACTGTTTGAAATTTGAATACGAATGGATAATGAATGGGAACGGAGTCACGATGGCACGTGAATCGATTGGTCAGGTATCTGTTACACCCGAAGTCTACTTCCTTTCCGCCTTGTCCTTCGTCCTTCCGGTTTACGAGCTGGCAAGCAGCGAGCTTGTTGCCACCGAACGCTCCATGTTGCCATTGTGTTAATATTTGAGGAAGCTAGCCTGACGCAGCTTGCTCTCGTTGATGGATGGCTCTTTCTCTCTCCCTTGCTCGTTCGATCAAATTAATCACGATCAGGACGAATTGCAGGATCACCGAAGAAGTATCGGCTTCCTCGGTCAGTCTTGTCCCTTTGTTCGCCTGTGTCCTCCATTTTTTGACCACGTCGTACCTTGAATAATGTTTTGCTACACGCTGCTATCTATTTTCGAAGAAATAATCTGAGAATCTTTTCGTGCTTTATATTTTTATTTTCAGTTTATATTTTTTTATTTTATTCTTAATTTAGGCATACGAAATTAATTTAGATAATTTATGTTCACTCTTTGCACTCAAGAAATAACTTTTGGTCGCCATTTAATAAAATTCTTAAAATTACTGATCGGTGTTAAATTTGAAATAATGTGACAATAAGTGAAACATCGAATTACTATTTTTTTTTTTACAGTAAGTAATTTCTCGGGTAGAAGAATGGGAAGCTAGAAATAAAAATAAAGTTAGAAACTTTGTTGTTGAAGAATAATTAATTTTTTCGAGAATGTTTCTATGTACTAAAAATAGTAGGAGTCTCATCATTATTTTTGAAAGCCAGCATTACCAAGTTCGCAAAATCTGCGATGAAATGCTATGAAAAAGCAGGAACATTCCCCTGTGCACAAAAATATTGCAAGAGCTTGCAATTACTTTCCGAAAACCAGCGTTTCTCGGTGAAAGCAATTTCTTTCGAAAAAGACTCGCGCATACCTTGTATATGTTCGCAAAATACCGTCAAAAATTGTATTAATACAGAATCACGATTGCTAATTACAATCCGTGAATATGACGTCTAATTTTTGTCGAATCAACTTCATTGACGATTGGTCCTCATCATCTCTATTGAAACATTTCTCTATATGCAAACTAATTGCAAAAGCTCGCTGTTATTCGTGCATATTTATGCATACAATCATCATCATGCCACTGTGAAAAGAATTTCTTTTTAATGAAACTCGCGAACAAAGCACGAAATTAAACGCATTGCGCATCCTGCTGGTCATGAAAACACATAAAAATATGTTTCTTTCTATAGCTCTTTTAGTGACTTGTAAATTAAAAATTAGTAAACTTTCATTAACAGACCAAACGACAAAATGACAGGTAAACGAATGAAAAAGTAGTAGAACCTTAAAAAATGCAGCCAGACATTGAAAACTCGGTTACACGTATGTATACTCTCAAATAAATGACAAAAATTACGAGGACGATGAGATTGAACGTAGAATTTTCCGAAAATTCAAAAAAACAGTTATTTAGGTCGTTCTCGATTTATAATAGAAAATTATAAAATTTAGATGATGGTAGATTTAGCGCGTTAGAACTTAAAGTTAATTCCAAACTAACACGCAAAGAAAAATTGCGCATAAGTAATCGCAATGTTGTAATTACGAAAATTTAACAATGGGATATTAAAAAAAAAATTTTAACCATGATAGGCCTGGTGTTCAAACCGAAACTCTCTTTTTTCCTTTTTAATCAAATTTTCACGTAAGTATATTTTCTGAACCGCTCTCAATTTATAATAGAAAATTATAAAATTTAGATCATGGTAGATTTAGCGTTAAAACTGAAAGTTAATTCCATAATAACACGCTAAGGAAAATTGCGCATAAATAATCGCCTTGATGCGATTACGAAAATTTAACAATGGGATATTAAAAGTAAATTTTAACCATGATAGGCCTAGCGTTAATACCGAAACTCTCTCTTTCTCAGCCTTTGAGCAAATTTTCTCATAACTATATTTATATTTCGAACGGCTGTTAATTTATAATAGAATGTTATTAAATTTAGATGATAATAGATTTAGCATTAAAACTTAAAGTTAATTCCATAATAACACGCTAAGGAAAATCGCACATAAGTAATCGTAATGTTTCGATTACGAAAATTTAACAATGGGATATTAAAAATAAATTTTAACCATAATAGGTCTAACGTTAAAACCGAAACTCTGTGTTTTAAAATCGAAACTCTCTCTTTCTCTGCCTTTAAGTAAATTTTCTTATTGCTATATTTATATTTCGAACCGCGCTCAATTTATAATAGAAAATTAAAGAATTTAGATTATGGTAGATATAGCATTAAAACTTAAAGTTAATTTAAATCTAACACGCGCAGAAAAATCACGCATAAATAATAACAATATTGCAATAACGGAAATTTAACAATAAGATATTAAAAAAAAGAAAAAGATTTAGCCCAAGATAGTCCTAGCGTTAAAACCAAAATACTCTGGTTTAAAATCAAAACTCTCTGTCTGTCTTTTTAAGCAAATTTCCTCGTAACTCTATATTCGAAACCACGCGACATAGTGGATTCGGCGAGAGTCGCGAATTATTTCGTTGAAATGGAAGGTGGCGTGGGTGTTGCCATTCGCCGCGTAGCGGAAAAACATTTTTCCCGCCGTATTCGTCAGCCTTGAGCCACGCGAGCCCGCGGAATTGAAGCGGACTGGTTTCCACCGTCGCGAAACGTCTGGGTCGTTAAGCCGGCAGCGACGGGGTTTTATCGTGCATGTTCCCCGGTCAGCCGCGTTTCCGGTCTCCCTGCTGTCGCTGACGCGCAGTCACAATGTCCGGGACCGTCTGCCTTCCTGTTTCCGCTCGTCTCGCGTCTTTGAGCGCTTCAGCGTGTCGCTCGAAGCCGGCTCAGTGTTTCGAGCCCCGGCTTCTTGTCGCTTCGAATAAAAACCGGTAATCCCGCTGGTACAATCCGGCAAATCCTCTGCACCCGTGCGCCATCGTGTTACCAGTTATCGCAATTAATTTTCCGCGAGATTTTCACCCGCATTTCCATGACCAGTCTTTTAAATGACGCTGTGGATACGTTATGGATGTTGTATTTTTTTCGTCGAAATTCTGGAATTTAATGTTTACTATTTGATGCTTCTTTGTTAGTATCGTGTTTAGTATTTGGTATTTACTATTTAATACTCTTTTAGTAGCGTTTTATTCGGTATTCAGTACCGATTATTTAGTATTTTTGAAATAGCGATGTATTTAATATCCTACGTCTACAATTTAATATTATTTTTAATTGTATTATATTTAGTAATCAATACTTTACATTTAGTATTATTCTAGGAGTGCTATGTGTAGTATTCGATGTTTATTATTTAATAATTTTTTAGTACATTTAATATTCTGTATCCAATGTATAATATTTTGTTTCTTATAACAGAATTATACTTTATTATTTAATTTTCTGATTTTTTATATTATTACGTTTGGTATTCGTTGTTTAATGTTAGTAAAATATTGCGAGTCTGATTTTCTTCCAACGTGCATATTTGACAAGCCTGAATTTATTTCCCGTCTGTCGAAAGAATATCGGAGATTCGACATGGCTGATAAATTCGATGCATCGTGTATATTTAACGATTCGTTTGTTCTTTAGTCGCTGTAATATCTACATGAACCGAAGATTCGTGTTTTTACAGGGAGATAAATTCATACGATTTTGTAAATATCGACTTCGCGAATGTTGCATTCATCCGCGTTATAAATAGAAATTAAAACGTCCTGTTTGTCGATCTGTTCCTCGAATCTTCGTCTAATTTTCGCGCATTTACACCATTTTATTGGAATTTCTGGTATATATTTTGGGAAAGCGACATCAAACAAATTTCCAAATTTCTTCTCTCCCGATTTCGAAAAGGAATATCGACGAATCGGATTTTTATTTCGATCTGCGTTATGATCAAAAATAGAATCGTCCTGTTTGTCGATCTGTTCCTCGAATTTTCGTCCAATTTTCGCGCATTTGTACCGTTTTATTGGAATTTCTGGTGTATATTTTGGAAAAGCAACATCAAACGAACTTCCAAATTTCTTCTCTCCCGATTTCGAAAAGGAATATCGACGAATCGGATTTTTATTTCGATCTGCGTTATGATCAAAAATAGAATCGTCCTGTTTGTCGATCTGTTCCTCGAATCTTTGTCCAATTTTCGCGCATTTACACCATTTTATTGGAATTTCTGGTATATATTTTGGGAAAGCGACATCAAACGAATTTCCAAATTTCTTCTCTCCCGATTTCGAAAAGGAATATCGACGAATCGGATTTTTATTTCGATCTGCGTTATGATAAAAAATTGAATCGTCCTGTTTGTCGATCTGTTCCTCGAATCTTCGTCTAATTTTCGCGAATTTGCACCGTTTTATTGTAATTTCTGGTATATATTTTGGAAAACTAACAGCAAACGAACTTCCAGATTACTTCTTTCACGATTTTTGAAAGGAATATCTATGAATCGAATTTTTATTCCGGTCCGTGATGCTAGAATAATCTTCCCGTTTTATTTCCATGCTCGTGTACGAATTGCATCTTCGGAGACCCAGTTTGTATCGAGAGTTTCTCCTTAACCGATCATATTATCGTGAACAGCCATGCTTGTACCTGCTCGTTTCCACGATTTCCTTGCATTTTCCCCGGTATTATTCCGAGGAGGGATTTAAGAACTTGTTTCGTTTACATGAAAACATTTGAATGCTTCTTCAACGGTAATCTCCTCGCTTGTTTTTTTTTTCCACCGGGGCAAAGGAGCTCGTTTAATTAAACTTGTCATTATCGTTTCCCTTCGGGTAAGCGGTTAAATAATAAGCAAGATATATTCCTGGAGGTGGAAAGGAATAAGGGGAAGAATAGATAAGAAGGAAGTAGTGTTATCTAATAACGTAGAAATTCTTGATGGCTGCTGGGATTATCGGATAATACACTCTATAATGATTTCTCTTATAGCACATAACCCAACCATCATCGTATTTATTCAAATACATCAATTAATTACAAAATTGTAGCGATAGAATTTATAAAACGTTATATGAATTTATTTGCAATATCATTTATGAGATTAGAAGTATATAAATATAGTACAATTTGCGTTATATAATTTATATAAAATCCTGTATAATATTATTTATGAACCTGTATATAAAATCATATACAATATCCTATATGGAATTATAAATGAAATTACATATAAAGTTAAATACTTACGAAATTATTTTACAAATATTATACGTAGGTCTAAATTATTCAATTAAAATTTGCATAAATATATGTAAAATAAATTAAATATATCTACTTTATTTCACTGTACGTGTATGTATCTCCTAGATGTGAAACACGTCTACAGTATATTTATCTCAATAAATGCATAAATATATTTAAAATAAATTGAATATATCCAGTTTATTTCACTGTACATGTATATATATCCTAGATATGTGTAACTCGTTTACAATGTATTTATCTCAGTATATACATAAATATATGTAAAATAAATTACATACATCTAGTTTATTTCATTGTATACGTATTTGTATCCGAGACATATGAAACGCGTTTATATCGTATTTATCTCGATATTCCTAAAGTTATCGAGATACACGTGTACTTACGGGGAAGTTTCAGTCATGTTTGATGAAAATTCTCAAGCACCCTCCATTTATGCAATTTCGTCGCACTATAATTCGTTCTTCTCTACTACCTCATCCCAGATAGGTACTCTTGTATTAGCTTAAAAAAAAGAAAAAAAAAAAAGAAAAAAAAAAAAGGAAAAAACGTATATTATTCTCAGCGACGAGTAATCACGGAATATTTCTACTCGGCGAAGTTGAAAATGTAAAAGGAAATTGAAAGTGGCATTGCAGCACGTCAGAACTATTAAGCCGTCCCTAATAGAATTGTTGCTTTATCTGTGCAGTCAGCAGCGACGCTGTCATTTGTGTCCTTCTTATCAGAGATCGCGAGGACGAACGCGGCCGTAATTATTATCTACTTTTCCTTTTCTCCTTCACTCCGGGCTTTTTCACCTTTTCCTTTATCCTCGCTGTTGGGTATTATACGAACGGCTCGATGAGAAAAATTCGATTTCTTCTCTTTTTCTTCATTACCGAGTCTCTTTTCCTCGCCTCCTAGCTTTTTACAATTCGTTTCTCGTTCCCTTTTCTCGCGTTTCTCGCCGCGTTTCCTTTATGAAAAGAATCGCGTGAGCAAAGTCTCCTCCCGTCTGCGCGTGTGTTCTGTGTCTGTTATAATTACCGAGCCACGATTCTGGCTTCCAAGCGCTAAATAATCTTCCACCGTTGCTTGTTTAGTTATGTAATTTAAAGGGCAACAATAAGTCGATGCTCGGATAAATAAACGAGGGTCTTCGCTTGTCTCGGAATCCGTGAAGTTATCGTAAAAATCACGAGGAATGGTGCTTGAAAAATTTTGTAATTCTGCAGCGCCAAGGTTTAACTCTTTGGGGCACGGTGGGATTAAAAATATATCCCAGCTTTTCGATGCACGGTAATGCATGGTGAGACATTTTCAAAATCACTTCGAAATGTCGCAATAACTGCATCCGCATAATCATAGTGGAACTATTTGAGTTACACCATATAGCAACAAATTGAATTGAATTGTTATTATTTTATTATGTTTCTATATTACGCGATACCTTTGTAATAAAAGATACCTATTTTGTTGAATCTAAATCGCAGTAAAATTTCCGTGGGTCTATTTTATTCCCTGAGATCCTATGCCTCGTGATAAACATCACGAATCGCTAATTTTTTAAACTAGAATCCTCGAATCTTCCAATTTTCGTGTAATTTAGTTTCAACATTTTCGGGTACTTCAATTTTCTTAATATTATTAATGCAAATTAACGAATTATTGGTTACTTGAATTCATTGTCTGAAAAATTGAAGACTATCCAAATTAACCCCTTATACTGTAATAACGAGTCCAACTCGTGCTGAATTTTTCCCGCTAAATCCCGTAAAATATACAGAAGTTATATTTAACCTATTTTAATATTCGCGAGATTAATTAAAATGAAATAAGTTTACAATGCACAGTTTCTTGTTCGATGTAAAAAGTTGATATTAAAATTTAAAAAAGTTTTATTTCAATGTATAATAATCTTCAGTTAATAGTAACCTTAATATATTGATATTTAACGAAACGAACGCAGTATGGATATTATAAACAATTTTTAATCTCCGCAAGGAGATTGTACCGCGACGCGTCTGACCATATTGCGACCAATACTACTTACTCTGCGATCAATCATCAAAGAAAACTCGAAACGCGTTGTTTCCTGTAATAACACGCGAACCAAACAATTACCTATTATTACACCATCGTAATATCCAACTCTCTTGCTAATTAATTTCCATATTAATTAACGATTACTCCCTGTTGCTTCTTATCGTCACGAAGCTTCATAATTTTTCATTCGGTTCTTTGAAAGTCTCGTGAACGTTATCTGCATTTCGAATTATCGTTTCTGCAATTTCTCGCGAAACAATGAAAGAATATTTGACGGGAATAATCGCGTTAGCGCGTTGCTTACCAAACTGGTTCTTTTGCTTTCAGAGCCACCGAGGCGTGAGTGTCTACGCGAGTAACAGTTTTCCGGCTGGATTCCCAAAACTTTCACGGTTATTCGCCTGAGCCCGACGACTTCGTGAGAGATTGTCTTCTGGTATAGAAAACGAGAGCTGATGAATAGCGAACGGAAGTCGATCATCTAAGCGGATCGGAAGCTGTGAACCGAGGACGTTCCCACGACTCGAAGGTGAGTTTCACTGTTCTAGAGTACGCTTTTTCGCCATCGTAAATTCTTATTCTATTATCGCGAATTCTTATCGAAAAGGTCGGAAGCGAACTTCAAACGATTGTCGATTTGCCAAGACTCGAGGAATAATGTATAATTTCACAAACGAAATCGTGAATTTAAATTGAAATCATTCTTATTCGAATCTTCTTCGAACGTATCTTCCAATTCCAAAAATTATTCGCGTCTCTAGAAACGAAATTATACATCTATATGAAAATTAGACATTTTCCCAATTGATCTGCAATACAAATTTTTTTATCTATTTTTCTCTATCCATAAAAATTTTTAGAATCTTTATTTTTCGCATATTCACTTTTTAACGATCGTTAAAATTATTTACGTTTTTCGAAACAAGATGAAAAATTTACAGGAATATTCCAATCTTCGCTTTTTCCCACGTGCATTTTTCCGGAAATATCAAAGTCTTTTACATAGCGTGGAATAAAATCGCAAATCCGTGGAGGAATTAAAAGTTGCTTTCTAAATTAACTCGTAAACGTTCCGAACATTTTTTCCAACGCGTTTCTTCCCCGTTGTTAAAGTTATTTCCGCGAGATAAATATTCCTCGAATACACTGTTCCACACGAGGAGAGATACGAGCTTTTTTCGAGTCGTAATTTCTTAATTTTTTAATCTCCCGCTCTCGTTGGATTTTAATGGAAATATTACAAGTCCGATAGCAAACGCGGAGGAATTATCACTCCCTTGATACTTTCCCTGTGTCCCGACGCCGGGGGTTTGGTCATTTAAACAACGAAGCGAGCTTAAATCGAGGGAGAATCGTTCGTATTCGATAGTTGATTCGATTTTTATGCTTGATTGCAATTTAACGCGACATGGTTGGCTCGTTTACTCGTGGGCGCGAATAGGAAACGGCACGTTCCGGGGTGCCCATCGAGGAGACGTTTAATTAACCTGTTAAATCGCTCGACAGGCTAGGGCCACACTCGGTGCTTTGATAATCATCCTTGCCGATAATTTCTCGAGCATCATCGATACGCGTATCTTAAAGTAATGGGTCACTGCTTACGTAAGTGCATCGAGATGCACTCTCGAGTAAGCAGAAATGCGCCTCTCGTAACCGCATTGCCTTCGATTTAACGAGCGTCGTTTGTCATTTCGTTTGAGCAACGTAGTTCCACGGCCAACCGGATGGTAATCGTGTGCGATAATTTATGCCAAGTTTTCAATCCCTCTCTTCGTTATCGAATAAATTCGTCGCGCGTAAAAATATTCGTCTCATTAGACAGGTTTAATTAACCGAGGTCTCCGCGATTTTATATTTCGGAATTCTTAAATATATATTTGAAACCTTTAAGCTGTCTCGTTTTTTACGATTATAAAATTTTCTCCTATCTTATCCAGTTCAAATTATAGAAATAATTTTGGATAATTTACTACGGTTCGTCGAAATTTGGCATTTCGTAAATTTACCCGGAGCTTTTAAGAAATTAGTGGTTAATATCTTGGAGTTTTACGTTGGAATTTTTTTTTTAAGGATAGGCGGAGTTCTTGGATATCGATTTGACCTATTATTACGTATTTTTATTTATGATACTGTATTAATAAATTCGAGTACAACGCGGGACTCGTAATAAGGCCGAATAATGTAAATTGGCGTATCAAGGGTGGAAGGTTCTCAGTGATTCCGATGAAACATTTATTTAGCGAATCAATTCGCATAATGGCGTTTCACAAGTTCGCTCTGCGTCGAATGTGGGTGCTTTGATGACGCTAATTTCGCTTCTATCATTCGTGTACGTGTCCTGGAACAATAATTGCCTGGTCGGCCTGGTGCATTCAGCCACATGTACGAGAGCACTTCGTTGCATTAGCCGACCTGTGTTAATTGTATTTTATCGCGGTTGAAATACCATTCTCCGATGGATCGAACTGTCCAAGTCCAAATTCACTTCTTACAACATAACATATAAATGATTTAACCAAATAGAAACATTCTATTTCGTATTTAATTCTCATTACATCTTTGTTTGTTTATTGTCATGTAAGTTGTAATATATGAGACGTAACACTTTTATAATATCTCGAATATCTCGATGAAAAATAATTTTTAAACAATTATTATCCGTTTTATAATATATATTTTAACACGTTATATTTTAATACAACGAAGGAATTCTTAATTCTTACCACTGTTTGTCTTGTTCCAAAAGAAATTCTATCAAAAATTTATATTGTATAGATATCATTCGAATTTTATTTAAATTCGTTACAAAATTGCAATTTTCTAGAGTCCCATCGTGCTCAAAATTGCCATCAATTCCATTCCCAATCAAATTCAAATTTTCGCGAATAATATAATATCGCGAAATTACAATTTTCTATTCTGTCATTTTCATCCTCATCGATATCACGTAATGAAACATTTGTCTCTGACCAAAAATCATCCAGAATTCTTTCAAAATAACAATTCCACTATGAAAACTTGTCACAAAGATATAAAACAGCTCTAAGTAATATCTAGACCAAAAATAATTAGCCCACGTTCAACCACCAATAATTTTTCTTTAGTAAATTAACAGCGTTCCATGATAGACCACCCTTGTGTCATTTTCACCCTCATCGAAGTCACGTAATAGAACTTTTTCCTGTGACAAAAAATCCTCCAGAATTCTTTCAGAATAACGATTCCACCACGAAAACTTCTCATAAAGTTATAAAACTAAATAAAAGCTAAGTAACATCTAAAAAAAAAAATAATTAGCCCACGACCAACAACCAATAATTTCCAATAATGGAACATTTTCCTCTAACAAAAAATCACCTAAAATTCTTTCAAAATAAAAATTCCCCTACCAAAACTTCTCGCAAAGCTATAAAACAGTTCCAAGTGATATTTAAACTAAAAATAATTAACCCACGTTCAATCATCTATAATTTCCTTCCTAAATTAACAGCGCTCCCTGAAAAACCACCCTCGTAACCGAACCTCGTTAAACCGAAGCGCATAAAATACTTTCATCTACCTGTTCCTTGCATCAGTCGGCTAATCACAGTTCCGGATGTACACGTGTTGCTAATAGACAATAGACACGCCAAAGCCCGTATCTCACGGGGCACACGTGTTCGGGCAGATAGGCGATATCTCGCACACCTTTGGGCCGAGAATCCACGCCTGGGCCAGTCCTTTGTGCCCCTCGGACAAAAGGATCGGGGAACGGCTGTTTAAAGAAGGACGACTCGCGCACGCGAGGCTGCAGGAATAAAAATGGCCGAGGGTAGGGAACGAAAGAAAGCCAAGGAGGCATTTTCTTTCGCTGGCGTGCAAGTTGGCGCTAATCGTTTCCCCGGTTCCCTTTGCCTCGTGCTAATTAGCATAATAAGCCACCCGGCCTCTCGGAGGATGGATCCCGACGATGGTTCACGGTGTATGCCAGAGTTTCGTTCCCTTTGTGAGGTTGTGACTGCGTTCAGTCTGATGCATTTTGCTCTAACGTGTTGCTTAACACGCTCGTGATTGACGACGAATATACACTCCATACACTGTGGTTAATTGACGCGAAAGTATCGCGTGAATCGCGCCTTTTAAACTGAATTAACCAGTTAAGTGTGTTTGACGACTATATCCGTCATGGAGATATGACAAAATTTTGTGTCATCACGACTATATCCGTCAGGCGTATAATTTTGTTACAATTTGATATTTAAATTGTAATTTTGGCGTAAACTAAATTATATTCGTAAAGTTTAAAATGTTTAGAGGTCAACACGAAATAAAAGAAACAAATGAAAATTATAAATAATTTGAGTTGGATTTGTAACTTCGTGAGAGCTATCTCGTATGCAGTGCAGCAATAAAAAATCCTTCTCGAAGATGTTCTGTTTGTTATAAGAAAAATGTTAGAAAAGAATCTCGGTGTCCGACGTGCAAAGTGCCACTATGCGTTGTTTCTTGTTTTAGTGAATATCACACGACAGCAACAGTTGAAATTTTTAATTTCTATACATATTTGATTCTTTTTTCTAAGTTTGTCGTTCATTATGTGTAAATATATGTTCATGTTGAGCGACTGTGTAAATGTTACGAATAAGATTGGTTCATTTTCTAAAATAAAGTCGTCTTTTTAACCCAATATTTTAACAGTGCCATTTACACTGTGTTTGACGACTATATCCGTCATCGACTGATTATCGCGACACACACTGGAGGGTGCTTTGTAAAGAGGTCGTCACACTTAATTGGTTAATTCTCTACTTTCTTGGTGTATTCGTCTGTACCTATGAATGAAACGACTGGATACGAGTTTCTCTGATATTATTATTCTCCGATTTTTTCAGCTTTTTGACCGGTTCTAGAAAACCAAACGTTTCGCGGTGTTTCACCTGGCGAATGGTTTTTAATCCCTCCAGCGGTTTATGTTTGTTTCATATTAGGTTTCTCGCGGTTTACATGGACCGATGTTTTTATTTCGAAATTGTACAGCTGGTATTACGAGTGTCGCGCGAGTTTTGTACTATTTGCGTATTGCGGTTGATTTTTCAACTCTTTTTCTATTTTTGTTTCTGGCTTTCCTTCGATTAAATTTGTGGGCTATTAATCGTTCATTGGTTATTTGACAAATCTAGGTTTAAATTACATTAAGGTAGAGTAAAAATGGAAATTTCAAGTTTTTTTTTGTCGGTGGTAATAATATCTATGCGTTGTTTTAAATGTAAGTATACGTTTTGGAAATTATTCTGTTACCTCGTCGGATTTGATTAAAAATTTTATTCGAAATATTTTCGTAGTTTAATTAAAGGGACTTCTTTTTTCCGAACAGAAGCCGCGAAGGAAAATTTTCTCGCGTAGTATTAGACAGAAATTCTGTACCCCGAGTGTCATGCAAATGGAGGATTAGCCTTTTCGTCTTTTCGTCGAGTTAAAAATGGTAGCTGGTAACGTGGTATTATATTTTCTCGTTTACGCTTTTTTTTGCGGTTCAAAGGGAAGCTTTTCGAATTTTAATAGCTGGAGGAAATGGCATGGGAAAATGGAGGTAATGAGAGTAACTGAATTACAGTTGAGAATGTATTATTATACGAGGGCTTTACTGTCAGATGGTAAGCAAAAAAGCGCATATAAAAATAAAAATCACCAGGCTACGTGACACTTTTTCTCGCGCGAATTCTCGTCCTACATTTTCCCTCCTAAAATTACAAAGCTACTAAAAATAATATTTCTTCCATTATACGCCACTTCGATATGTTAAATCTGAAATTCGAACGTCTGGTTCTGATGTATTTATAACCCCGTCGATTTTCGCGATTTAAAATAATTCACCATAACGTAAAATCGATCCAACTATTTTCTTTTACTAATTTTTAATTTTTTCCCCCTTTTCGAAACTTCATTTAAAATAATTCTTTCAGTCAATATTCGCGGAGAATTTCAAATAATTAATTTATCGAAGGACAGTAACGATTCATGTCTCAGAATTGCATTAATTAATTTAACTGACTAATCTCTCTTTAATTTAAAATCTTATTCCGAGTATTAATGGACTAAAAAATTATGTATTAAATTAATAATCTAAGCGTATGGAATAATAATAGCCAATTTTCATAATTTCTTCTCTTATCGTGGTTAATCACTTCAAACTTCGATTGAATTTTCTAGATTAAATTGAAAAAATCGAAAGATTTTATTGAATTTAGAATTTGTACTTCTCAATTGAATTCCATAGGTTCACAGAACGTATTCAAAGTGGCCTTAATCGATTAGCGTAACGAAGAATTACGTCGCCCGCGTAATTAGACCAGACACGGAGAATTTCGTGTTTCGTTGCTAATCAGCGAGAGACCAGCACGTGGTCCCAGCAAACCCGTGATTCCAGCGACCCTTTGATCGCTCCTCTGCCAGAGATATTCTTTTTTTCCCTGCCGGCTGTCCTGATACTTGCTGACGTTTCGGTGTTTCCAATTAACGTTGAACGTCGGGAATCGCGACTTTCAGCGACCTTCCGCTTCCTTTTTCGCCAGGCGACCGGTAAATTACTTTTTAAGTGTCTCCGCTGGCATTAAGGGGCGACGACGGCGCTTAATGACTGTTCGGCTGTGTTCTTAAACTTTCCGCGAAGTCGGCCATCATCCGGTGCCCTGTTTACGATTTTCGACCTATCGATATTAATTTCGTCGTTCACGATGAGATTTCGTACGTCGACTTGCTGTCGGTGATTCAAATATTTATAAATTTTTTGTCGATCTTTTACCGATCTCATTGGTACCTGGTAGCATTTCGGATTTTCTGTGTATTTATAAAATAAAGTAAAATAATTTAATTTAATAAATATAAGTTTAATAATATAAATTTATAATAATAATAAAATAAAATAATTTAATTTAATAAATATAAGTTTAACCCTT
>NW_027471595.1:0-23154 GCF_051020765.1 Lasioglossum baleicum
TCCATTCATTATAGATTGGTGATTCTAACCTCAAAAAAAGGAAATTAATAAACCGTTATTTCGGAGATAAAATCCACGTGAAAAACGTGTTTGTTCCAGTAGGGAATTTTGATTTTCACCAGCATGGTCGATGGATTTACACGGCTGAAATCAATTAGCCTGGACGTTGGCGCCACGTTGCTCGCCTGATCCTAGGGATATTTGGTTTTACCGACAGAGGGGATTCTGGGATTAAAGAAAGAGCGGTGATTCCCCGCGCAATAAAGATGATGCGGACTCAGTCGATGTCGGATTTAATTACGCGTAGCTTTGCGGTTTTTACGATCGTTAATGAGTAGACGCAATTAGACGTAATTATGCCGTGGACTTTCGTGTATAGGCCGGAGCATAGTGTCTCGAGCGAAAGCGCAATTAGTAGCTCGGAATCTGTATACAAGGCTGTGTTTATTATACTCTTATGTCTGTATTCTGGTGTTTTGTGTTTCACATATTTGTGTAATTTTCTTACCACTGCCGTTGTATTTTGTTTACAGTCTTGTCACTGATTTCTTTACTGGATTTTTCAGATTTATTTACCCGGTTTTTTCCATTTTTTTTTTTTAAGTTTGAGAGTAGATAGATCGAGTTCGAGTTTTGAAAATTAATCAGCTGTTTTATCAACATTATTAACGAGATTAATATCGATCAAAGTCATATAATGGAAATAAATAAATAAAAGTACAGAAATAAGAAGTAGATTATTTTGATCATTTTATTTATATATATTTTTTTTTAATGTCATTATTAGTTTAATAATGATAAATTTTTTTGCGTTGAAAATTGGCGAATTGTTTTATTAAGTTTCCGTATAATTCTTTTTTTTATAGTTCGAGAATGAAATTATTATAAAGGTGTATTAAAAATTGACGAGGTGGTTTATCAAGTGTTTGCATTGAAAAGTTTCATTTTTAGTATGTAAATTTAAAAACGATATTATTTTAAGATTCGAATCGGATATTTGCGTGTTTAATTAAATTAACGAGCTGTTTTATTCAGTGTTCGCACTTTGTATGATTTTCTAAATTATCTTCACAGGTGTGAATTAATTGATGTTAAAAAGTTTATTCCTTCTAGTTTTAATTTGAATATCTTGTAACTTGCATCTTCTTCTCTCGACGGTGCATATGCATTCATTGTACATGAAATTCTTAATCTAATCACTGAAAAATTACGAACAAAATCACAGAAAACACTAAAAGTATCGAAGTTCTTGAGAATCTCAGTACATTTAATTCTTTTCTAATTAATCCTCTATTATTAATTAGTAATTAGTCCATTATTATTGTTTGAAAAATGAAACACACCAATCTGTAGTCTTCAATGTTTAAAAAATCAAAAATCTTAATCCCTGTTTTGTATTTTCAAGGCTTGAGAGATCAAAACACTAATTTTTCCCCTTTAACATAGGGAAATAAAAAATGTCAATTTACCATTTTCATAAATGATATACCATAATCAAATTTTCCTTTCTAATCTTAAGATATTCAAAATCTATTAGTATTTAAAATTCGAAAATTTTAGTGTTTCGAAAATTAGAAAATGAAAAATGCTTGAATGACCCAATCCCCAATTTCTCGTCTTGAATGTTTAAAAATAAAATATTTTAATTCCCTGAAAACCGTCTTTTATTTTTCACATTTGACAGACCAAAGCACCAACTTTTTCTATCTTCAACGTTTAAAAAATAAGACACTCCGATTTTAATTTTCATTAACATTCGAACAAACCAAAGCACTAATTTTTCCTCTTAGACATACGGAAATAAAAAATGTCGACTTAGTCGTAAGACAAAACTTACCAATTTTTCCTTCATTCCCGATTCTCGACCTTTATAGCATTTGAGCAAACCAAAACACTAATTTTTCGTCTTGGATATGGGGAATAAAAAATGTCCACTTTGTCTTAAGACAGAACTTACCAATTTTTTCTTCACCCCCGATTTTCGGCCTTTTTAGCATTTGAACAAAGCAAAACACTAATTTTTTTTTCTTGGTCATATGGAAATAGGAAATTTCGATTTATTCCTAAGACAGAACTTCCCAATTTTTCTTTCATTATACCCCCCGATCCTCGTCCTTTTTAGCATTTGAACAAACCAAAACACTATTTTTTTCTCTTGGACATAAGGAAATAAAAAATGTCGATTTACTCCTAAAACAAAACTTACTAATTTTCCCTTTACGATACTCCCCGACCCTCGTCCTTTTTAGTATTTGAACAAACCAAAACACTAATTTTTTCTTTTGGACATACGGAAATAAAAAGTGTCGACTTACTCCTAAAACCGAACCTACCAATTTTCTCTTCGCGATATTCCTCGATCCTCGTCCTTTTTAGCATTTGAACAAACCAAAACACTAATTTTTTCTCTCGGACATATGGAAATAAAAATTTCGATTTACTCCTAAAACAGAACTTACCAATTTTCTCTTCACGATATTCCTCGATCTTCGTCCTTTTCAGTATTTGAACAAACCAAAACACTAATTTTTCCTTTTGGACATACGGAAAAAAAAAGTGTCGACTTAGTCCTAAAACCGAACCTACCAATTTCCCCTTCACGATACTCTTCAAAACACTCGATCCCAGCAATAATACCTTTGCATTTCAATCCCAGAGTGACCGGAGTGCCAGAAAGTAGGTTTAGGCCAGAGTATCGTCTCGCTTTTACTCTCTCGATACCCAAGTCATTAGAGTCACGCATCCCGTAGACACCTCTCCCGCCAGCTCGTTGATCGTTTCGTATTTGTTACCGATTTCTCGGAAGACGAGAGGCTGGACGGCAGCGGGAGCGAGTGCAATTCCGTGGTGCCGAAGAAGAGGCGTCGCAAGCACACTAGCGCCACCGACAGAGAACACCAGGTGACGTTCGACGATTACCCGGCATCGCCCAGGTCATCCAGATCGTCAGCCTCTTCCAGATCCAGCTCTCTCTTGCAGTTCGAGTCCCTCGAGAGGACCTGCGCCACGCTGTCGCCATCTAGCTACAGCTTCGACTCCTTGGAGTACCCGAATCGGTCGAACGCGTCTCATCCGGAGAACACGTCGCCTGACAGCCTCGAGCAGGACTACGAGAAGGCCCTGCCAAACGGATTTGCCAATCCTGCCGATCATTTCCCGAGGATCAGACCTTATCGTAGCTTCGAGAGCTTGGACACCTGTCAGAAGGAGGAAGAGTTCGGCCACGGTGGTCTCACCAATGGATTCACACCCTTGTACCTGAAACGAAACGCGGAGCTCTCAAGGACACGCACAAACGGATACCATCGTCCTAGGTAATGTTCATTTTGTGTATTTTCTTTTTCTTTTCTTTTGTGGTGGTTTACTGGTTTGAGATAATGTGATAACTTTAGGTTTGTTTTTCATGAGGAACGATGACAGAAGGTTTTTAAACAGAACTAGGGATTTTTTTGTGTTTGTCTGAATATGGGTTTGGAACTATGGGAGATTCATTGTTAGATTTTATTTTTGTTTAGATTTTATTTTGATAGTGATCGAGGTAGCATTGTGAATTTACAATTGTATCTTTCTTTCTTTTTTTAGTAAATTTTGATTATTTCTGGAAACGAAATTTCTAATGGCGTGTGAAATGAATAATGTTAAGTAATGATAATTTTATTCTTCTATTTTATTCTCCAAATTGGAATTTTTTCATTTTTAAAAATTTGAGAATTGAATTCAGTTAGATTTGTAGATGAATTTTTTAAAAATTTTGTGGAAAAGTGTATTTCAAACTTTGATAATTTAGATGTTAATTTTTTCGGAACTAGAATTTCTAAGGAAAATTCTAAAATTAATTGTTTTTGTAGGAAAAATTAAAATTAAGTGAATAATATAATGGAATAAAAATTATATTCTTGATTAGAGTTGAAGTTTTTTCATTTTCAGAAATTTCGAAATTAAGTTTGTAGATTATTTTTTCAAGGAAATACTTGAAATGTTTCCTTCTCGTTATGATATTTAACGTTCCCATTAGGAGCAAGTGTGACTTACACTTAGCACTATTATTTGTCATTTGTTCAAAGCTTACATTAAACTGGCTTATACGACTCACTATAGCCATCTGTGTGCAATTATCTCAAATGCAAGTTCAAAGGCGTAGACTATATTCATTTGCACACACATATATTCGCTTTAACCATAGTTAACCACTCTATATTTTAGCGTTTGATTGATAATTGTTACCATCCACGGACATGTACAGTCCCTCGCAAAACTCTCTGAAATAATTCGATTCTCGAGTTATTAACGTGAGAAATACTCGAGTTAAAGTTGAATTTACAAAATGATATTACCTTTTTAGTAAAATAGATAAAGAAAAAATTGAGAATATTCAAGTTAAATTAGAAAAAGTGTCACAAATTTGAAAAATTCATTGAGAAAATTTATTAAGTGCGTGCATATATTTTTTACGAAGATATTCGAGTGAAAATGTGAACTATTTGCACATGCATTTGAATCTGAATTTTAAATGATTGAATGATTGAGTTTTTGATTTTTAGATTATCGAATTAGTGAATTTTTGATTTTTAGATTATCGAATTAGTGAATTTTTGATTTTTTGAAACATTGAATCATCGAAGTATGGAATCACTGAATTAAAAATTTTAAATTTCGAGTCATTACATTAACACTTAATCAGATCATTATTACCATTAATTACAATGCTCGTGCCTTTCACTTCGACAAATTCAAAAATTTTCGTCGACATATTTCTATCCAATATTTTCCTAATTTTTTATTATCCTTAAATTTTTTTTTTTAATTTTTTCTGCTCATTTCTGAGACTCGTGGGTTACATCAGGTACATCAGGTACAAAATTTGAGTTCAACGAGTGAACCCAATTTTTATTAACGAAAATTAAGCACAAGTGTTCGAGCAATTTTGCGAGTGACTGTACAGGTGTGCATAGGATAATTTATTCTCAAATAAAAGAACTCTGTTTCTTCATAACGTTTATTTTCATATTTGTAAAAAAGTGTCATCGGCAACAAAGAACGGACTGCAGTATAAATACTTTATTTCGTTCGATTTTACATCCAATTCTTCTCTATTGTCATGAATTCACCAAATTTTGAATACTTTCAGCGTTGTCTATTTTTCTCACTTCCGTAACGCTCTTATCGTGCTCTGGCTAGTGAACTATCTCCCGTTTCGTTTTAACAGTTATTATCACGCATTCCCTCTGGGTCCAATTACACACGAGACGTTAACGCACGTAATGCCTGTTTCATACTATGCTATTGGGATGATAGAGTATCCAGCCGATAAAATGTTCGAATAACAATCCAGATAATACGAGTTCCACTATAATTTACACGTTTTATAATAGTCACGTGGTCATAAATTTATTAAGATTTATCATGGAGTGTAGTTGGTTAGAACGATGTAACGATTTCGTGAATTATCGTATCGAAACGTGGTTTTGGTTGGTACCAAATTACACCGTCACTGGTGTCACTGTCGACGTGCATCTAGGGACACTAGTTTGCAGATCTAGGTATTTAACACTAGGTTTTTTTGTATATATATCTTCATGCAGATCCGTCTGATTTACGGGTAAAGAAGACTACGTATTTTCTTGAAAAAAGACCATGAATTTAATTTAAAAATAATTATAATATTAACAAAATGAATATAAATTGATTAAATCTATTAATATTGTATAATACCAAATAATAGAAAGAAAAAGATTGTTTAAAAAAGTTCATACTGTTTCATAGATAGTTCGATTTAGGATAATATTGCCATAATTTTCATGGACGAATGATTCAGAAAAATGATTTATACAAAGAAATTATATACTAGTATAATGCAGTTGCATTTTCCAAATTCATCATACATAGGAATGAATGAAAGCTGTATAAAATTGTAAAATATGTAACATCATTTATTTCTGCTAATTGCAGCGCACCTATATACAGAGTGTTCTTTTTCTTTATCTCGAATACACGTAATATCTCCGCTATTTTTGACGATACGAAAGTTGCATGATTTCACGAGACGAATATTACAATGAAACAAAATTCTTTATCAAAGTTACCTAATTAAAAATTTTTAAATAAATTGTTGCTTAATTGAGCGATAAACAATTTTCGAAACGGAACAGTAGAACAAAATTCTTTTCCAAAGTCACCTAAGTAGAATTTTTAAATAAATTATTGATTAATTGATTGATAAACAATTTTCAAAACGGAACAGAAGAACAAAATTCTTTTCCAAAGTCACCTAAGTATAAATTCTTAAATAAATTGTTGCTTAATTGAGCGATAAACAATTTTCGAAACGAGACTGTATATTTCCATCAATGCAATATCGCAGCTGGTAATAAAACGAACTCAGCCGCGTATAATTAGATCTTAAACGCTAAAAATCACCTTTACACGTAAAACGAGGGAAACAAAATTGATCGCGTTGAAACCGATAATTTCTTCCTAACCTGTCACTCTTTTATAATCGACGAACATCAAAATTTCGACACTCGTTCATTCGAGACACCCTGTATATTATTCGAACCAACGTTTCCCGATATTTGAGAAATTATATTTATAATTATATTTAGGATAATTTTAATTATTTTAGGACAATTTATCATTTGTCCTACCATAGTGAATACAGTTGCCTAATACACGTATGGTAGCGCCCGCTTAACAGTCGCGGACTCGTAACCGCTTAGGTCACTCTCTTCTCTCCTCTCCTCTCCTCCTCACTCTCTCTCCCTCTCTATATATATTTATTTATCTATCTATTTATCTATATATCTATATATCTATTTATCTATCTATCTATTTATCTATATATCTATTTATCTATTTATCTACTTATGTATATATCTATATATCTATTTATTTATTTATCTATTTATTTATCTATCTATTTATCTATATATCTATATATCTATATATCTATATATCTATATATCTATTTATCTATTTATTTATCTATCTATTTATCTATATATCTATTTATCAATTTATCTATTTATCTATTTATCTATCTATTTATCTATCTATCTATCTATCTATCTATCTATCTATCTATCTATCTATCTATTTAACTCTTTCTCTCTCTCTCTCTCTCTGATTTCGAGACTGACATGCGACGCGCCCGGATAACTGTCGCGCGCGTGACAGTTAACCGGGCAACGCTGCGATTATTTCCGACGTTTTAATCATCGGGGAATTTGCGATTCTCGCGTGGCTTTCGCGCGCGTTCGAGACGTTACGCGACAGATAAACAACATTTCGCGATTGTCCGAGCGGAGGTCGTAGGATTCGCCTTGGCAACGGCTCCCGGTCTCGAGAGCTCGCTGCATGACCCTCGTTCTCTGGCCAAGTTACCGCAATCACGACCCTGAATAGACCTCCTTGACTTTTACTTTTAATTCGGGGAACATCCGAAATTACGCGCGCCAATGTCTCATCCTGATTGCCCTATCGTTCTCGCGCTCCCCGGGGCCCCTTGTTCTTCCCAGAATTGATCCAGCTAAATTAATCCGACATCTTTGTCAATGCGTCTGCCGTCTGTCTTGTTTTTTCGGTGTCGAGAACGATGTTCGAAACCTTTTTTAAAAGAGATTTTCACGCGAAATTTGCTTGTCTCAGATTTTTTTGATATCGTTTGATTTAATTATGGATTTTGATATTTTGTTGGGTTAGGAATTACGTATTATTGGGTTTAGTGGAGAAGTTTTGTTAAATAATGTATTGATCTTAAGTGGCATGGAATGTTTGGCGAATAATGAATAATTTCAATTAAGAGAATTTTTTATATTAAAAATGGGACACTATTTACGGTAAAAATTCAAAGATACTGGCTGGTCAAGGTGATATATATATATGTAGGAATGTTATATCATTTATTTATCGCAGTGGATACCGTATTTTGTTGCGCTACTTTAGCAAATGATTTATTAGTAACTGTTATTGATCTATGGTTGTTGAATTAGAAAATGAAGCTCTAATTAGCTACTTGTTATAAGTAATGGAATATGTATGCGAATGCATTATCCAAACCTAACAGTTGCCAAGATTCATAAAAATATATCAATTATTCTCCAAGCATACCCTGGTAATAATTGCTAATAGAAATGCATAACTACACTGCAAGTAACCATAAAAATAACAGTATTTTCTCCATGAAATTCTAGTATTCGTGACATAAAGGAAAATCTCGGTATTGGGGCCCTATAAATAATAATCAGAAACTTCAAAAATTCTGTATGTATAATTAAGATATCTAATAAATTGGCAACAATTAAAAGAGATATTTAATATTGACTTCACCATAAATAATGATTAAAAAGAAATTTTTAAATCTTTCCAAATATTCTCCAAGCATATACTTACAGTATATAGCAAAGTGTCAATGATAGAAATATATATAATTCCATAGAAAAAAGAAACTCCCATGAAAAAGGCAGGAAAGCTTTCAAAATTCCGCTATAATTCCAATAACCATGAAAATTCACACTTATACTAAACCTAAGATACGCATGGCTAATCAGCCGAAAAATTTGATTTCCATGGGATTTAGGGACTTTTGGCAAGATTCCAAAAATACATAATTCCATGGAAAAGAGATTTCCCCAGAAAAAAGGCAGAAAAACTTCCAAAATTCCACTATAATTCCAATAACCTTGAAAATTCACACTTAACCATCTTAAAAATTTGATTTTCATGGGATTCAGGGACTGTTGGTAAGTTTCCAAAAATACATAATTCCATGGAAAAGAGATTTCCCCAGAAAAAAGGCAAAAAAACTTCCGAAATTCCACTATAATTCCAATAACCTTGAAAATTCACACTTAACCATCTTAAAAATTTGATTTCCATGGGATTCGGGAACTTTTGGCAAGCTTTCAAAAATAAATAATTCCATAGAAAAGAAACTCCCCCACAAAATAGACAGAAAAATTTCTAAAATTCCACTATAATTCCAATAATCATGAAAATTCACACTTAACCATCTTAAAAATTTGATTTCCATGGGATTCGGGAACTTTTGGCAAGCTTTCAAAAATAAATAATTCCATAGAAAAGAAACTCCCCCACAAAATAGACAGAAAAATTTCTAAAATTCCACTATAATTCCAATAATCATGAAAATTCACACTTAACCATCTTAAAAATTTGATTTCCATGGGATTCGGGGACTTTTGGCAAGCTTTCAAAAATAAATAATTCCATAGAAAAGAGACTCCCGCAGAAAAAAGGCAGAAAAACTTCCGAAATTCCACTATAATTCCGATAACCATGAAAATTCACACTTAACCATCTAAAAGATTTGATTTCCATGGGATTCAGGGACTTTTGGCACGACGACGACGATTACGAGGACGAGGATGGCGACGACGACCTCGAGGACGAGGATCACATACTGAACGAGAGTCGAGCCAGCACGGAGCTGGACGATCGACTGATGGTGTTCGGGGACACGGCGTGCAACTACGCGACGTCGTTAGACTACCGAAACACCATAGACCTACGAGAGATCGGCGTGGAATCGAAGAGGGACACATTGTTGGACCTGAAGTCTGGCCAGGCGGCCGTGTCGGGTTCGTTTCGTCTGCTGCAGACCAGGTTAAATATAGCCGGCAGTATGGCGCACGGTCGCAACAATATGGTCGCCGATCATCATCATCATCATCATTACCACCATCATCAGCCGCAGCAGCAGCTCCACGAGCAGCACCAGCGTCAAGGGTGGAGCAACGAGGACTGCTTTAATTTTAGATTCACGGATAAATCCCAAAGCGCGCCCAGTCTGCCTAGCAGCGTCACCGAGTCAGCACACGGTCCACGCTCCTTGGCCACCTCCTTCGTCTCTACCTCCAACCTCTTCGAGAACTACACCAGAGTAGCCAGCGTGCCCGTCGACTTGAACCTCTGCGGCGTCCAGTCTGACCACGATGACACGCGCTGCTCTAGAGTGAGCCTCCAGCACGATCATCGCGAAATGGCGGATGCGACCAGCGTCCAAGAGAAGAAACACAACCCCGAGAAACCCGAGCAGCCTAGCATCGACGAGGACCAAGCCAACAACTCGCTGACGAGTTCGGTTAGAACCCAAGGATCTCAGAACGCCATGGTAGACGGCAAAATGGACCTCGAGAGATCCGAAGAGGACGATGAGTGCGTGGATCAACACTGTCCCAAACCACGAGAGAAGAAACAAGTGACTTCCACGGTGAAGACTCAGGATCGTGGGAACTGCGTGCTCGACATGGCGATCGCGATGGAGAACGACGTGGACGGTTCAGTGGACGAGGCGATCAAACAGTTGAAACGCGAGGTCGAGGAGGCTACCTCGAACGGCAAGGATGGGATTCAGAGGACCCCTTCGGGCAAGCAACGGCCGTGGAAGGTGAAGAACAACGCGAGCTACGAGCTAGCTCAGCAGTTCGAGGTGGACGAGAGGAACTTCTGGGTAAACAAGTACGGGAAGGATATCGGTGAGAAGTCGCTGAAGAGTGTGTCCAGTGGACGTAAACGAGTGTTGAACAACGCCAGTTACGAGCTGGCTCAACAGTGCGACTACATCAAGGCCGTCCAGTCCTCCAGAGGTGCTTTCCAGAGGATGGACGCGTGCGACGAACTGGAGGAGCCTGGTTCCGGTCGATCCTCCAGACTCAGGGTCTCGGATCTGGTGCAACAGATGAGCAGCAACTCGACGTCGAATCTCAGCAGCTACCAGCACAGCGAGCCTTACGCTGACACTAAACGATACTCCAAGTCCACGGGAAACATCTCTGCCCAATTCTCCATGGCTCCGTTCACCAGGATCCCCATCAATCAGTTGGGCCAACGTTTGAAGAAGCAACCGGAGGAAACGCTGTTGAGTCAGATAAAAAAAAACTCGGATCCATTTTCAGCCTATGGAGACGATGCTAGTACCCATGCCTTAGTAGACGACGAGATAGATTTACCCTGCTTGGAAACCAAACCCATAGGAACTTCCAGCCCCGAGGGGCGCGAGGAGACTGGCGCGCACCAGGAACCGTCCCTGGACCACGAAAACGTCGCAGCGACGAGGGAGAACGAACAGGAGAACGCGAATGAGACAAGCTTGTCGAAGAAGTCGTTCATCGGTGACTTTTACCCGGAAAAAATAGTGCGGTTGCAGCAACAAGAGGATCAGCCGGCGGATCGTCGACCGGGAATGGCGGAGAGAAGGGGTAGAGACGAGAGCGACGGAAGTAAAAACGAAAGTCGTCCGTCGGTATCGCCGTGCAACGGTAGAAACGGCGGAGAACTGTTATGGAGGGTCATAGTGGAAAAGCAGACCGCGGAGAAGGAGGCTCGGTTGGAAAAGGTTACGAAGAAGACGGAGACAGAGGAGACGGCGAGGCAGGAGCAACGGCAGCCGATGCTGGAGACGAAGGAGAGAGAGAAGGAAGAGAAGGAGAAGGAGGGAACGGAAGCAGCGAGGGGACACACTGTCCACGGTGTTCGTTCCCCCCCACTCGGCAGCGGCGGCAATAGCGACGGCCTGGAAGCGAGTGAACGGAGTGGGAATCCAGCAGTGGCCGTGGCAGTTGATACGAATCATCGCGGTGATCGCGACAAACGTGACGAGGAGAACGCCGCGGAAAGAACCGCGGTGGCCAGGGTAGACGAGAAGCACGACGGCCACGCGACTATGTCGGCCACGACGACCACCACGAAAACACGGCCGTTCGTCGCGCCACCAATCGCCAAGAGCGACAGTTCCGCGGCGAGATTTCAACGGAACATGGTCGTCGACGCGTCGTCCGCGGCAACGGTGAAAGAAGAGAGAAAGAAGGGTGGTCTCGGTGGATTCCTTCAGCGATTCTCGAGACTTCGGTTCAGTGGTAGATCAAAAGTGCCGCGGTCCGAGGTGCAGAAAAAGAGTGATACCATCGGCCAAGTGAATCGCGCGAAGGTGACAGAGGAGAAGGTTAAGAAAGAGCCGGACTATATCATTATTCCGTTGCACCCTCCGGACGAGGAGAGGCAGAAACAGGAGCAGAATGTAGCTTTGGAGAGCAGAACGGACACTGGGAATGGCAGGACTGTTGCCGACGTTCAACGAAGTTCCTCCAGTATTAGGTGAGCGGTAATTTTATTCGCATAAACGCGGGTTGCTCTTTGCGGCCGGATCAATTTCGATGAATCGGCCGTTCTATTATTTCCGCCGTGAGAACGCGCATTGTTTCGCGCTCCGTTTCCCTTCCGTTTCCACTCGGCGTCGCGTCGATCGCGTTGACTTTGACCTCACCGATTGTTTACACGGTTTCGCGCGGGCATATAGAAGCAGCAGTGAATCACGGTTTGTGCCGCCTTCTATGGCTTCCGCGCGTAAACATTTATCTTTCCGCCAGCGGAAAATCTGCCGGTGCCATTTCGAATTCTAACTGTCGTTTATTTAACGTTCCCGGTACATGCTACCAGCAGACGACGAACAAATGTTGCCGAGATATTCGCATCCGTGAAACAATAAACTTCGGTGCGCGTTTCGCGGGCTGTAATCTAACCTCCAATGCAAAATCGTGCAGTCGTTTGCTCGAAAGCCTATAACGTAATATGTGTTACATAATTAGCCGATTATGAAAGAATCTAACTTCTACGTGTCCATGTACGTCTGCTTTCGATCGTGTTATGTCCACTGTCTTGCTGTCAGTGTGCAGCTTTTGTACACTTCAGTGTTGTATTACACGGTTTGAACACGTTGGTTTTTAGTACGATCGGGTAGAGGGCGTGAATTTGCTGCGTGTCTTTTTCGCGTCCATTCGATCCTATGTTCAGAGAAGTGTTTCAAGTTTAGTTTAATATCTACGGAAATAGAGGTTAGGATTAGTTATCTTAACCCATTCACTGCCAACCACGAGATATCTCGTGTAGTAGATTGGTCACGGAATAAGTTTACAACTGTTTGTGTTAGGAATTATTAAGAAAAGTGAATGTTATTTTAACAGTATAACTGAAATTAAATATCGTTAGGTGTCCGAGGTCAGTCAATCTCCAAATTTCCCTGGCAGTGAATGGGTTAAATTGAGATTTAGATAGTTTTTACCAGATGAATGTGTTAGTTGATTTGACAAATTATTTGATGGAGGAGAGAGAGTACTCGAGAAAGCTAGCGATAGAGAAATTGATGACAACGGTGAATATGAATTTAAGTGAATGGGAATGACTAGAAATACTTTGATGCTCAGATCTATTATTATTCCTATCTCTCGTATCATTATTTCATTAAATAATTACTATTGACACCGACGTGAATAATGTTCTGATACGTAGTAGAAATCAGAAGGAAATATTTTCAAACAACTTTTACTGCTATTAGACGTCTTGGTATCACGGATACTGTCATACACGTAGACTTATATAAAAATTCATAAAAATTCCTCAAACGTTTACGCGATACCACCCGATCACTTCTTGCGCCGAGCCAATTAAATTTGTTTTTCTACCTCTCAATTAAATTTCACGAAAAGTATTTTTACGATTTTTACAAATACCTCGGCAATTCATTTCCGTACTTTTCTCTACTAAGCAAGCAACGAGGTCAGCGATACCGACGAGTAGGCTTTCGTAATGGCGACCGGAGTCGACGAACAGCTGCTCTTCCACCCACTCTTCCCGTTCGGTTTGATTTCACCGGTATTTGATTGCAGCGGTATCCCGCGTCGGGACGCATAAATTTCTGGGCCAATTACGAGCCGTTTATCGGCTACTTTTCTCGGCGATTCGTGCCGCGTGCCGCGTCTAATTCCTCTCCTTAATCAGGCTTCTCATCCGATCGATTGGATTTCACTCTCGTTCGCGCGTGCATTCCGATCATCGGCCTCCTACGATTCCTTGCTTTCCGCTATGAGCGCACAGAGGAACCAGTTCGCCTCTCTTAATTGAATTTCACTCTCGCCCCATTCCGTGTCGTTTTGACGTAATTCGACCTAATTGCATTCTGTAACGGCAAACGGCGTCGTTTAACCTTTATCGTATCCCTCTTCTTCTAACGAAGCGTTTCCCCCCTGGAAACTCGATCGAGGATCGGTGCGTCCGGAGATCGGAACGTCGCGACGTTTTAGGGGGGCGCTAAACCGGGGTGCTAGGGAAATAGGGACATTCTCTGACGCGTTCTAGGTATAGTTGACGAGACTAGATTCAGGTGATTATTTATTGAGTTTTTTTTTTGTAGATGGTTTGGAAATTTTAAAATTGTTTTGGTTTTGTGGATTTTTGTGAGAATTTTACTGCTGTTTCGTGGTTGGAAATGAGATAAAAATAAATCGTGTAGAAGTTATAATTTCGTTCATATTATAGAGAAAAGGTAATTATTTATTATGATAGTTTTAGTTAAAGTGGTGATATGTTGTTGGATTTGTGTTAGTAAAGGTAATATCAGGCTCACTTTTTATATTTTTTATTCTTGATAGATGTAACTTTTTGATAGAGTATTTTGATCTTAAAATTTCTCGACGCCTGTAGACAAAAATTGTTTGATTTTATTTATTTAGATTAGCATTTATTTAAGCGTTACTTTTATAGTTAATTTTACAATTAAAAATAATTGTAGCTGACTAAAATGGGATATAAAACAAAAGAAATTTATTTGTTTTTGAGAGCTATAAATTGTGGCATTTAATTAATCATTTCTTTTTTCACAGAAGGTATTTAGGAAAGCTATGGTTTGTTTCAGTGCATAGTTAGGATATACTCGCACTCATAAATCTACATTACTATAATTGATTTAGAGTATAGGTAAACTTACATTAAGCCGAAACATGTGAACCGTTCATATAATAAAAGGAAATTAAACTGAATTATATTTCAATGGTCTAATTAGAAATCTAGCTCAATGAGCATTTTGTTATAAAGTGGCAGATGTAGGTGACTTAGAAATAGGGGCTGCATTTCTTCAGATTGGTGTATGCACTTGAAACTCTCAGGACTTTCTCTTATTTTTCCACAACAATTCTGGTATTCGTTATTTTAATTCTTGCTCCATGTGAAATAGCACACTGTACAATACAGACTTTAAATGTTCCTAGAAATAGAAATCTAAAGAAATAGGCAACATTTCGTTGAATGGTACCTCTTGTAATATATACAATACCTAATCCCTTTTTAAAACTTATCGTGGCATGAAAACTATATTACAATAATTTAATAAAAACTTTTCAAATTTCTACAATAAATGTCACAACTAGTTTTATAAGTTTGGTACAATATTTATACTATCTAGAAAAAATATTAATTAACACTTCAATTGGAATTTAATTACAATTTATTTAAAATGTATAAAATGCTAATTAATTTTTTTCTTCCCTTGGTAGTATAAATATTGTACCAAAGGTTTAAAATTATAAATTAATAACTCCTATGTATATTGTCAGATAGTAAACACGGTGATATTTCTAGTGGTCAGTAAATAAAATAAAGAGTTGGAAAATATAGATATGTTGCGAGTTTAAAGAAGATTAAAAGATACGACAATTGTTTGTAGAATCTCGTGTACTTTTGAAGGGGTGTCTACAAAGATTTAAAAACATCGGTTCGATAAGATTAGAGACAGACTCTGAGTCATTTGCACTTGATTAAGTCATAACGTATTTATGTTTGGACGCAGGCAATGTTTGCTGGGTCTGTCCGATGACGGTACAGAAGCATAATATCCGTGCGAATATTAAGTTTATTGTTATAGAACATGTCATAAAGTCACGAGTCTTTCGTTCCGTGAAATGGGGACGTTTAGCGTCAGAAACTATGAAGAGTATGGCAATAGGGTTTTGGAATTTATGTAAAACGTAAATAGTAGGAAATAGAAATTGTTTTCGAAGAAGAAAAACATTAAAACAAACAAAAAATAACTCTAAAATTGTAAATATAAAAACTAATGCATTTATTAATTATATTAATTAACTAATTATTAATTAATAATATTATAATATTATTAGTTATTAAATGATTCAAAAATATTAATAGCTTAACAAAAATGTCTCAACGCGATTCATGAATTTTTAACAGAAATTCTACAATTTTTTCTTGTTATTTATATAAAAATACTAGGGAAGAATACACTATCGTCGTTTCTTCGTGTAACAGAGTTCAAAGACCTCGAAAAATTTAGAAATATCTTTAGAAATTCTTTTGCAAACTATTCATAGTCGAATGGAAAAATATTTTGTCGCGGAGAAAGATATATTGATACTTGTAAAAGTGTGGGTAGTTCGTTGAAGTGAATGGCATATTTCTCTGACAAGCCATAGTTATTTATTTATCTATGAAACACTTCTGTGAATACAAAGGTCGAACAAAGAAAGGTAGAGATTTTTAATCTGTATCGTAGATTAAGATATTTCTGTGGAAAATTTTCTTTTTGAAAGGAAACAATTAAACTTAGTTGATTCACTAGACCAAAGAACAAGTCGTCATTTTGGTTATTTAAGATAATTCCAAATGCGTAGATAAAATATCTCAGAAAATATTTGCTATCAGGATAAAAATCATCCTAAATCCAATTTATTTTAAAAATTAAAAATTCCCTATAAAATTCTATTTTAATCTTCTTTAATAAATCTTATTTCTGTTCATTATCCTTTGTCTCTTTGATCCACAATTCATAAAATGTCTATAATTAAATATAAATATATATAAATACATGTTTAATATCGATTTACTTTTAACATTAAAAGTATAAAATTAACTAGAAATTATTACAAAATAAAATTGCTATAATTTAACAAATTTGAGGAAAAAGATACGTTTGAAAAGTATCGCGTTTCTTGCACTGAAATAGTAACTATGGTTCCTTATACTTCCGTGGATCACCACAGGGTTCGATTTGACATCTCTGGCAATTAATCTCAATCTCGGCGACCCTTGTTCGTTAACGATTCATTTCCTTCGTAGTTCGACGATCGCGAGTAGCCAGCACGCTTCGCTGTTATTATATATGGCAACGAAATAGATTTCAGGAAATGAATACCCTCGAAAGATCGCGCGGCGTTCTTCGTCTGACTGTTTTTTGCCCCTAGTTCCCCCTCGATCAGGCCGCGTTTCTCGGAACAACAGGCCTGACCGATCCCCTCTTGTTCAGTTTTTACAAACACTCGTTTTATCGCGTGAAATTTCCTCGAATCAGATCCTTCGCGCTCCTTCCCTTCGATCCCGTTGGATTTCACCACCATGTCTTTTTCTACGAGTTAGTTTCTTTTTCGTTAGATATTCGTGCAAGATCGACAGCGTTCGGGTATTCTCGTTGTCTACGTGGTATACCAATGCTAGTGAAATGTGTATAGACTAATATCGAACTAAAGACTAAACGTGATTCTTTGTCGTGAGTATACAAAATTATTTTTAGCGGTTTAGGTTTCACAATTCCAATAGAAACTTATTTTTAACAGTGGAGTAGATATTAATTAAATTTTGTTAAGCTTCTTAATTTGAACCCTTTAGACTCGAGAGGCGACTCTCAGTCGTTATTTATTTTAATGACGTAATTCGATAATTTAACCCAAATAAATTTCTTATTTTATTTCACTAATAAAATTTCACATTTCACCAGGAAAAAATTCTTCGAGCACAAAGGGTTTCCGATTCCAAGAGTAGGAAAATTGTGGTAAATATTTGTCAAAGTTTCTTCGACTGTTTGTTAAATTCTTATTTTAAACTTTCGACCAATTTCCCCTCTCCTTTGTGTCACTAACTTGTTTCGGCCACTTTATATGTATAAGCTTTGTTTTCGAGGAGATTGAGTTTGAAAATTCTCTAAGTACGTGTGCTGCTATATAAGTTTTGACTATGAACTTCAACGACGTGCACCGTCTTTAATCGTATGTTTATAAGAAAGTAATCAAAGTTTTAATAAGGTACCGTTTACTTTGACAAGCTTATAGGTACAAATATCCTACACAGAGTTGTATACACGGAAATATAAAATTGCATATTAACCCTTTGCACTCGGTGATTTTTCCGTTACAGAAAAATAGTAATTCAAAAATCTTCTACCATAAAGTTAACAATATTTATAAAACGATAAATAAGAAATCCTATGAAAACTAAGACATGGAATTATTTTATCTCGATATTCCACGCATCGAAGGGTAATTTTAAATTTGATACATCAATTAATATCGATCTTTAGAGTCTGATTAAATGGCGACTGAGAGTCGTCTCTCGAGTGCAAAGGGTTAAGAAAATTTATTACATTTAGATGTAAACTTTTAAATAATAGGATTCTAAGATTCTACGTAAGAATTAATCATTCCAAACATTTGATTGGTAGATTTACATCGTTGATATTACAATTTTAGAAAACATCGGGTTACACGCGATTTCGATTGATCACAGGTTAAAGACACGGAAGTCTCGAATTAATAGTCTTCATTCTAAGGTATTTTATTAACACGATTTATCGTCCAAAATTTTCGTCTCTATCTCAGTTTTAGTTTCTTTAGATTGCTGTCATTTGTTTCTCATTTCCCTCGGCAAAGCGGTGAATCCAACGAAGGACGGTTATTTACTCGCGTGACATCTAGCGAGTTGCTCGCGATGAATCATCGCCGATAGTAATTTAAGAGCCCCCCGTTGGATTCGCCGCAGTTTCTGGCGCGGTATGCGCGTTCTGGAGGCGCTCTGGCCACGATATGAACGAAAATCGGGAAAATGGGCCGCGTTCCAGCAATAGCTCGGTCTTTTCTCGAGGGTTCCTTTGCGTTTCCACGCGAACGGGGCCGTATATTTCGAGGTGTGATTTCAACGCTGGACTTTATCGAGCTGTTAAGTAATCGTGACGTGTCGCTGTCTGCTGGTGATGGAGCGAACCCGATACCACCGGTGTCAAGTTATGTAATATTAAAATTGTATTACCGGTGTCCAGCACACCTTGCGAATCGAGTGAAATGTTTTAGGTGTCCGCGGTGAACTGTTGCCTTTAACACATTCGCATACACGTACACTTATGGCACACAGATTCCTATCGAGAGTTCGGTGTCATCAGTTTTTATGTTTTCACCGTAAAAACAGTCAGAGCTTGTTACAAACTTGGCAAATATGTCGGTAGTATGTTTTGTAGATTATTAGTAACTTAGAAGAGGATCTGAAGACGAATTTTGTTTTATTAAAGGAGAATATCTTTTTACTGATTTTTTAAATGAAATAATTTATGTCTAGTGTATATATATATTTGCACTGGTAATTTTTATTTTATGAGACGCTATCAATTTGTGTGGGATTCTTCGTTTAGGGTCGTAATAATAAGTAGGTCTTGTAAGTTGGATGTTATTAAATAATTCTGCTAGGAAAGTACAGTTCGTCCAATGAAGTATAATACATAGGATAATTGCGAGTGATTTTCTTATAAACCCCATAGTTTGTACAACTTTAAGCGATTGGTATCTTCCGCGATCTTACAACGATTTAGGTTCACACGTGTATTCCACTCTATTTCAATCTAATTATTGTACTTTGAATTTCGTATTTCTAAATTTTAACTAAAATATAAGTATAATAAAATCACAAAATCTTGCTACTGTGCAATTTACTTTGCAGACATTTGTAGTTTCTTGTAATATAATTTAATAATTAGATCACGCGTTTTACAATTTTTCCAAATTATTATTTAGAAAGAGATTTCTGCATATAAGGGACTCCACGAAACAATAATTTTAGATGAAAGTATCGTTTAATAATTCACGTAAATTTCTCATTGCTAATGCTGTCAAAAACAATAGACGTTTTTAACGAGCATGGAGTTTCCATTAATTTCTCCATATGTCCAGGAATATTTCCTCTTTTACAACGTTGAATTTTAATGCGGTTTTATGTGCCTCAGAACAAATGGCTTTACAAATATAGGTTTTATGAACGTACGCAGACAATTGCCACTAAACAGGGGTCTTTTCTTAATGAGCTTGTTAACAACTATAATAATCCACTAAAAGTCAAGCGTTTTCTTCGTTTGGATCACGAGCATGAAACAAGTGAAAGTCTACACGGTCCTCCAATCTACCTGACAGTTATGCGGCTTCATTTGAATACAATATGGCAAAATAATGCGGTTAAAATTAACGACGGCTATCAATAATCGGACTTCAATTTCAATTAAATTCAACTTCAATTTGGGTCGTCGAGAAGTAATACTAAAGCCTGCTTGTTACGACAGGAAGTGTGCAATTCTTCGTGGATGTATTGGATTACCTATTAAATTTATGTTTCGTGCCAGTAGCTGCGAAGTTGTGTAACAGAACGCGATACTTTTCGAGGAAAAAAAGTGCGATATTAAATTGCTTTAAATCACGCTGAAATCGAATTTTTAATTCCAATATTCGTTGAAGTAGGAAATAATTCGTACAAATTATATCCGAGATTTCTCGTATATCCATTGTTAAAACAATTTTTCAGAAGTCAAAGTGACCAGTTTTACACTTTCTAAGTACATTCTTCTTAGTAATTAATATTCAAAATTTTTTAGGGTTAATATGATAAGTTTATTTAATATCAGGAGATAAAATAAATAGTTTTAAATTTAAAAATGTTTAATTGTATAATTAGAATATTTCAGGAATTCTAGTAACTAAAATTATAAAAATGTTGTAACAATCTCAAATATTACACATAATATTTAATATCGGGTAGAAAGTAAATATAATTAACAAATTGATAAATAGAGAATTTTATAATCCTCTGTATATACGTACTTGGTATGTTTACGAGAATATTCTAGTCAATGAATACAAACATATCATAGACGTGACTGGGACACTCATAAATATTTACACACTGGTGACACAGTAGGACAATTTTATTTTTCCAACCTTCACAGTGTCAATCATAAATTTTACTCTGGAATTTGCATTTTTTACAGAGAAGAATAAATTATATATTCCATACTGTATGGCATAACGCAGTATTTTCGCTTCAATACTTACCAAAATGTCACTAGGCGCGAGTTTCTAAATTAAATACTTAAGAGATGTAGATATTTCCTTAACAAATCAACTGTCTCATTCGTATCTTCCATAATTAAAATTATTATCTCATTTTACTCCGTGGAATTTCGCAAAAATTAAAAACAAAATTCTTCGAAATTACAAACCTTCCAATAGGTACTCCTCTCGAGGATTCACTACCAAAATGTCACTAAAAGCGAATTTCTAAGTTAGATACTTAACAGAAGTCGATATTTCGTTAACAAATCAACTGTCTCAATCGTATCTCCCATAATTTAAATTATTATCTCATTTTACTCCGTGGAATTTCGCAAAAATTAAAAACAAAATTCTTCGAAAATTACAAACCTTCCAATAGGTACTCCTCTCGAGGATTCACTACCAAAATGTCACTAAAGGCGAATTTCTAAGTTAGATACTTAACAGAGGTCGATATTTCGTTAAAAAATCAACTGTCTCATTCGTATCTCCCATAAATTAAGTTATCTCATTTTACTTTACATCTCGCATAAATTGGAAACAAAATTCTTCGAAAATTGCAAAGCTTCTAATAGATAATCCTCTCAAGGATTCATACCAAACTATCACTAGGGCCAAATTTCTAATTTAGACACTTAACCGAAGTCAATATTTCCTTAACAAATCAACTCTCTCATTCGTATCTCCCACAATTTAAATTATTATCTCATTTTACTCCGTGGAATTTCGTAAAAATTAAAAACAAAATTCTTCGAAAACTACAAAGCTTCCAGTAGATACTTCTCTCGAGAGTTCACTTCTCTTCAATACTTACGAAAATATCACTAGGTCCAAGTTTCTAAGTTAGATACTTAACCGAAGTCGATATTTCGTTAACAAATCAACTCTCTCATTCGTATTTCTCACAATTTAAATTACTATCTCATTTTACTCCGAGCATCTCGCATAAATTGGAAACAAAATTCTTCGAAAATTACAAACCTTTCAATAGATAATCCTCTTGAGGATTCACTACCAAAATGTCACTAGGGCCAAGTTTCTATGTTAGATACTTAACAGAAGTCGATATTTCGTTAACAAATCAACTCTCTCATTCGTATCTCCCACAATTTAAATTATTATCTCATTTTACTCCGAGCATCTCGCAGAAATTGGAAACAAAATTCTTCGAAAATTACAAAGCTTCCAATAGGTACTCCTCTCGAGGGTTCACTTCTCTTCAATACTTACGAAAATATCACTAGGTCCAAGTTTCTAATTTAGATACTTAACAGAAGTCGATATTTCGTTAAAAAATCAACTGTCTCATTCGTATCTCCCACAATTTAAATTATTATCTCATTTTACTTCGCATCTCGCAGAAATTGGAAACAAAATTCTTCGAAAATTACAAAGCTTCCAATAGGTACTCCTCTCGAGGATTCAATCGAACTTCTTCGACAAAACCAGCACTGCCGAGTACTCGTCGTGTCCGGAGCTAGAACAAAACATAACGAGCACATATTAGAGGCGAGGGAAAAAGCGAGGAAGATGCTGGAGAGAAACATTGTCGATGGCCTTTTACATAACGAATGAGAGAGGAAAGCAAAAAAGGTTCGCGAGAATTCCGCGAGCAACGACTAGGCAGCACTCTCGGACCTAACCTCAAACGACTTCCGGACTGGTGTTGGAATGAAATAAGATTAATAAGGCTCCCCAGGCCGGTGTACACCTACATGCACGTAGGTATATATTTAACCATAGGCTCGCTGGTGAGCGCATGCCTCGGGTTCATGGCATCTTGCAGAGCAGAAATATAATTTGCTTCTTGTCCCTTGACGGTTCGGTTCCAGAAGGTAATCACGTTCACCCGATACGAATTCTCTGAGAGAAAAGTATGGAAGATGATGGCCAGGTTTATGTAACATAACAGGAAATCCACGTGAGATATGATAAAAACAAGGCTACGCCACTTTGGATGTTGCTACTGTTCAGAAGTTTGAAAATATATGAATTTAACACTTGAACTATCGATCTATAACGAGTAGCCACATATATTTTTCACGAATGAAGATAATTGTAGGAAGATGAATAATTATAAACAATTGTGCTCCGATCTGAATCAAAGTAGACAAAAATTTTGTCATAAGTAGTTTGTATGTTCTCAGAAATTGTAGAAATAAAATATCTGAAAAGAGTCATTTTGATAGTTTGGTAGTTCTAGTGTTAACTATTAACC
>NW_027471596.1:0-23143 GCF_051020765.1 Lasioglossum baleicum
CGCCTGTACACGAGCATACGCTGCTGGGGCGGCACGACAGGGGTAGTCCTACAGTTATGATATATAAGATCGGCACAGCTGGATGGTCTTCGTTATTTTTTATAACCACAATATTGTGCCGCATGCAATCTTTCGCAAATTTCTGATTACTTCCACATACTGCAATTTACTGCTACGATTTTTTCAATTTCCTTCGACAATATGAATTCATATTTTATAAAAATGTAATTTTTTCCGGTTAAAGTGTCTTTTGAATTAGATGAGTGCTCGTTTATGACATTATTTTGTAAACTTATTGTTATTCGATATGATTGCGAGCAAACGTACCGACGCTGTCTGAGCGACACGACCTGCTTGGTCTTGTAGTTGCCTACGGCAAACTGAGCGGCACCACTGGACGGTCTTCGTTTACTTCGTTAACCATAATATCGTATCGTATGAATTCTTTCACAGTTTTTTATCTATTTATAGATACTGCAGTATCATATTATGTTACTTTCGAATTTCATCCAAATTTTCAATTTTCAGTTTAAAAAAATTATTTCTTAGTGAAAGTATCTATGGAATTAGTTGTGTGTACGTATATGACGACATTTTCTTAAACTTGTTGTTACTTTATATAATTTTCTGTCTGAGCGACACGACTGGCGAGGCCTTCTAGTTGCGTACGGCAGATCGGTGAGGCATAATGGATGGTCATCGTTATTTTCATTATCCAGAATATTGTACCGTGTGCATTGCATCGCAGTTTTTTATTAATTTCTACATACTGGAATTTACAGTTTTGATATTTTTTATTTTCATCAAAATTTCCGATTGTTTATTTCATAAATTGCATTTCCTAGTAAACGTTGCTTTGGATTGATTTGTGTGTACGCATATGACAATATTATGTTAAATTCTTTGTTATCTTGAGTGATTGATTGTAAACGTTCCTATGCTGCCAGAAAGACACGACGGGCGATGTCTTGTAGCTTCGTGCGGCAGGTCGGTGGGGAGTACTGGATGGTTATTTTTAATTTCCTTAGCCTTGATTTTTAACCGTATGCAATGTTTTCCAGTTTTCCATTTATTTATACTCACTGTAATTTACTGCTATGATACTACAAATTTCTCTCAAATTTTTCAATTTTTACTTAAGACAAATGTATTTCATAATAAAAGTGCCTATTGACTCCGTTGTGCTAACGTTTAAGAAAATATTTTGTTAAACTTATTTTTTTCTTATAAAATAGACTGTATACGTAACTACGCTTCCCAGGCGACACGACTTGAGTGCTCTTGCAGTTGCGTTCGGTAGATCGGAGCGACACTAGTGTATGGTATTCGATAATGTCTCTAATCTTAATTTTGTACCGTATGCATTATTTCCCAGTCTTCCATTTATTTCTATATACTGTAATTTACTGTTTTGATGTTTGTGGTTTTTCTAAAACTTTTCAATCTTTATTTTAGAAACTTGTTTTTCTTAGTAAAAGTGTCTTTGGAGTTAGTTGAGTGCACGCTAATGACGGTACTTTGTTAAACTTATTGTTATTTTGTATGATTGCCGGTATGCCCACCTACGCTTCCGGTGCGACACGGCTGGAATGATCTTGTAGTTGCGTACGACAGAACAGGGCGGCACTAGTGGATGATCTTAGTTAATATCTTGGATCGTAATTTTGTACCGTATGCACTTTACCCCTGATTTTTATTTATTTACCGATCCTGTATTATACTTTTTTCGTATTTTCTATTCTTCTCAAAATTTTCAATTTTAATTTAAGAAATTGTACTCCGAAATAAAATTTCCTTTTGAATTAAGCTAGTTTTGGCTTATGGCAATATTTTGTCCAGCTCCTTGTTATATTATACGATTGCCTGTATAGGTACAATCGCTTCTGGGGCGTCATGACTGGAGTGATCTCGTGCTTGCGGACGGCAGATCGGAGCGACATTACTGTTCGATCTACGTTAATTTCATTAACTCTGATTTTGTACCGTATGCATTTTTTCGCAGTTTTCTACTTGTTTCTATATAGGTTCATTTATTATTTCGACATTTTCGATTTTTCTTAAAATTTTCTATTTTTCGGTTCATAGATTGTATTTCTTAGAAAATTGGCTTTGGAATTAGTTGTGTGAACGTTAATTGTAATATTGTTATTAAATTCTTTGCTATTTTATATGATTGATTATATACGTACCTACGCTTCCGATGCGACACGGCTGAAGAGGTCTTGTAGGTGCGTATTGCAGTTCTAAGTGACACCAGTGGGCAAACATCGTTAAGATGGTTAACCATAATATTGTTGCGTTGGCATTCTGTCGCAGTTTTCTATTTATTTCTACATACTGTTATTTACTGGTACCATATTTTCCATTTTTTTCATAACTATAAACTTTTAATTTAAAAAATTGTGTTCCTTAGTAAAAGTGTGTTCGGAGGTAGTCGTTTGCACGTTTATGACATTATCATGTTAAATTTAATGTTATTCTATGTGATTGTCGGTACACGTATCTACGCATTCGGAGCGACACGCCTGGCTAAGTCTTGCAGTTGCATAAGGCAGGTCGGAGGGACACTACATATTATCTTCGATAATTTCTCCAACTTTTATATTGTACCGCATGCAATTTTTTGCAGTCTTCCATTTATTTCTACATTCTGTAGTTATCTGTTTTGATTTTTATTATTATTTTTCTTTTTTTTTTTTTCATAACCTTCGATTTCTAATTTTAAACATTGTAAATTTTAGTGAAAGTGGGTTTTGATTTAGTTGAGCGTACGTTTATGACAATACTTGTTAAGCTTGTTGTTATTTTATATGATGTTCTATATGCGTACCTACGCGGCCGGAGCGACACTACTGTCGTGGTCTTGTAGTTGCGTACGACCGATCGAAGTAGCACTACTGTATGTTCTTTGTTAACTTCTTTAACCTTCATACTGTACCATATGCATTCTTTGGCTGTTTTCTATATATTCCGATATACTGCAATTTACTGATCCGATACTTTCGATTTTCTTCGTAATATCCAATTTCTAATTTCCAAACCTGTATTTTTAGGAAATGAACCTGTTGAATTAGTTGAGTGTGCGTTTATGACAGTATTTTGTCATCCTTGTTGTTATTTTATACGATTGTCTGTATATGTGCCTACACTGCCAGAGCTACACGACTGGTGATGTCTTGTGGATGCGTTCGGTAGATCGGAGTCACACTACTGTATGATCTTCGATAATTCCTCTAAGCTTCATTTTGTACCGTATGCATTTTTTCCAGTCATCCATTTAATTATATATTCCGTGATTTATTGTTACGATATTTTCGATTTTTTATGTAATTTTGAATTCTTAGTTTAAATATTTGTATTTCCTATTAAAAGTGCTTTTCGAATTAGTTGATTGTACGTTTATGACACTATTTTGTAAAACAAAGTGTTATTTTATGTGATTGTCTGTAAATGTACCTACGCTGTCGTAGAGGCAAAACTGGCGAGGCCTTGTAGCTCCATACGACAGGTGTGAGCGACTCTACTGTATGATCTTCATAAATTCCTCCAACCTCGTTATTGTACCGCACACATCTTTCTCCAGTTTTCTATTCACTTATATATACTGTAAATTACTGTCGTGATATTTCATATTTTTTACGTAATTATCAATTTTTAGTTTATATGATTGTATTTCCATGAAAGAGTGTCCTCGGAATTACTTGAGCGTACGTTTATGGCGTTACTTTGTTAACCTGATTGTTATTTTATTTGGTTGTCTCTATACGTACCTACGCTTCTGGTGCGCCACGAATCGAGTGATCTTATACTTGCGTTCGGTAGGTCTGAGCGACTCGTCTGTATATTCTTTGCAAATTTCATTAACATCAATATTGTACCGCAAGCATTCTTTCACAGTTTTCTATTTATTTCTATATTCTGTGACTTACTGTTTCGATACTTTCGACTTTTTCCCAAAACTGTCAATGTTTAGCTTAGAAAATTGTATTTTTTAGTAACAATGCCGCGGGAATTAGTTGAATGTACGTTTATGACAATGTTTTGATAAACATATTGCTATTATACATGATTGTCTGTACACCTACCGACGCGGTTTGAGCGACACGGCTGAGTGGCCTTTCTTAATTTCATTAACCTTGATTATGTACCGTCTGCACTTTTATTCAGTTTTTCATGTATTTATAGATGCTGTAATGGTCTGTTATGATATTATCGATTTTATGCAAATCTCCAATTTCAAATTACAATAATTTTGTATTTTTAGGAAAGGTTTCTTTGGAATTTGTTGAGTGTGCGTTAGTAACAATATTTTGATCAATTCTTTGTTATGTTATATGATTGCCTCTATATGTACCTACACTGCCGGAACGACACGACTGAGGTGGTCCTGCAGTTGCGTATGGTCGAACGGATCGGCATTACTGTATGATCTTCGATAATTTCATTAACCTTGATATTGTACTGTATGCATTCTTTGACAGCTTTCTATTTGCTTCTACATACTGCAATTTACTGTTATGATTTTTCGATTATTTTCAAAATATCCAATTTTCAGTGTAAAAAATTGTATTCCATATGAAAGGGGTCATTGGAAATAGTTGAAAATACACATAAAATAACAATAATTTTAATATAGGATTGTCATAAACGTACACTCAACCAATTACATCGACGCTTATGCTAAGAACGTTTTAAATTTAAAATTATAAAAATTGAAAAAAAATGGAAAATATCATAACAGTATATTACAATACGTAGATATAAGTAGAAAGCTGGGAGAAAGTGCAAACGGTACCAAATCAAGGCTAAAGAAATTAACGAAGACCATCGTGTAGTGTCGCTCCGATCCACAGTACGCAGCTACAGGACCACTCCAGTCGTGTCGCTCCGACAGCGTTGGTACGTGTATTGACTATCATATAATATAAGAAACTATTTAACAAAATATTTTCGTAATCGTACAATCAACTAATTCCAATGACACTTTTCGAGGAAATACAGTTGTTTAAACTAAAAATTGATAATCTCGAGATAATCGAAAATATTGTGTGCGTAAATTACAGTTTGTATAAATAAATAGGGAACTAGGTATAAAGTGCATACGGTATAAAATGATGGTTAAGGAAACAAACGGAGACTATCCACTAGTGCCACTTTGATATACCATACGCAACTACAGGGCCACTCCAGTGTGCAGTATACTTGCAAAGATTAAAATATACTTTATTATAGCGGATTACAATTTAACATATGAGCTCGCAACTGTGGTGAGCCTAAGTCTGGCTGGGTCGATCTTTGCTCCTCTTTTATATGTTTATGGTTCTGTGGTAGGGATTCGACTTTGGGGATGTTATTTATTTATGTTGAGGTGTTGTTTTTCGTTCTGGGGGATGCTGGATGGTCAGTTGAGACGAAGTCGAAGTCCGTCTCGAGATTGCGCTTGGCTTCCTGCATGACGTGTCACCAGCCTTGTCGCATCGGCAGCGTAGGCAAGTATACAGACCTTCATCTAGGGAAACATCAAATTAAACAGAATATTGTCATAAACGTACGCCTAACTAGTACCGAAGGCACTTTTGTTAAGAAATACAATTTTTTAAATTAGGGATTAATAATTTTGAAAAATCTCGAAAATATCGTAACAGTAAGTTGCACCTTAATTTCGTGTATGAATAAGAAGATCGAGAGTCAAACGGTTCGAGACCGTTACCTTTTTGAGAGTCGTACAACTCAGTCAATAGCTTCACCTATAGTGTGGTTCCGAGAGTCAAACCAGGTATTCCGGGGAAAATCTGGTGAACAGTATTGACAATAGACACCGTCTTTCACGATTTGGTTATTACAGTAGAGTGTCAAACCGTCGGAGAATGATACCAATATGTATAAAGTCATTCCCTTTACCGAATTCCTTACCTTCCGAGAATCTACCCCTCTGCATGGAGTGTCTTGCTTAGTTATCACGGAAACAAGTTAGTAGACATTTTGGCAGACGGGACTGTTATTTTCGTGTACGAATAGCCAAATCGAGAGCCAACCCGTTCTAGAACGATACCGCCCTCTTTGAGAATTGAACGGCTAAGTCAATAGCTTCACCTACCCTGTTATTCCGAGAGTAAAACCAGGTATTCCCGGAGTAAATCCGCTGAACATATTGGCAATAGGCACCCTAATTCGCGGTGGGAACATGAAAGTAGAGTGTCAAAGCTTGGGCGCATGGTATCACTTGGTATAATGTCACACCGTTTACTGAATACACTACCATCCGAGGACATAAGACGCAGAAACGACTGTATTGCTTGGTGTTCACCGAAACAAATCAGTAGACACATTAGCGACGAAAACCATAATTTCAGGTATGAATAGCACAATTGAGGGGCATACCGTTCATGGCCTCTTCTGAGAATCGAACGGCTAACTCAATAGTTTACCAATACGACTAACGAAATATTGTCACAAACGTACACTCAACTTATTCCAAAGACACTTTTACTAGAAAATACAATTTCCATAAAGTAAGAATTGAAAATATTGAGCAAAGAATCAAAACTATCTTAACAGTGAAGCACAGTATGAATATGGAAATGGAAGACTGGGGAAAAATAGGTACGGCAGATAGTCAAGGTTAAAAAAATTAACGAAGACCGTTCCGTAGTTTTGGTCCGACTAACCGACATCAATTACAAGACGACGCCTGTCTTACGCTCCGGCAGCGCAGGTACGTATACAGACAATCATACAACATAACAATATTCTTAACCAAGTATTGCCATAAACGGACACTCAACTAATTGCGAAGACGCTTTTGCGACGAAATACCGTTTTTCAAGCTAACAGTTGAAAATTTTGAAAAAAGTAATCGAAAATATAGGAACAGTAAATTACAGTACGTATAAATAAGTGGGAGAGTGGAAAGACATGCATAGTGTATAAAATCATGGTGAATGAAATTAACGAAGGCCATCCAGTAGTTCTATTCTGCCCTGCGGTGCGCAACCAGAAGACCTCGCCAGTCGTGTTGCTTTGTTAGCGTATATACGCGTTCAGACACTAACACAAAATAACAATAAGTTGAATATAATAATGTCATAAGCGCAGTATCAACGAATTCCACAGAGACTTCGCTAAGAAATACAAACTTTTAACCAATAATTGACAATTTGGAAAAAATCGAAAATATCATACCACTAAATTATTGTTCGTATGTATAAATAGGAAACAGGGGATGTTGTGTGCATGGCTCAAAATGAAGGTTAAAAAAATTAACGAATACCATCCACTACTGCTGATGCCATGTACCATACGCACTACGGGAACACTCCACCCGTGTCCTCCTGCAGCGTTGATCCGCAGAGGGACATTCATGTAAAATGACAAAGAATTCAACAGAATATTGTCAAATACGAGCACTCACCGAATTCCAAAGTCACATTTCCTAAAAAATAAAATTTTGGAAATTAATGTTCGCAAATTTTGAAAGAAATGAAAAGTATCATATTAGTAAATCACACTTTGCAGATATAAATAAAAAAATGCGACGGGATGCATACTGTTCAATATCAAGGTTAAAGAAGTTACCGGCCGTGCTGGCGTTTCCACCCATTTATATATGCACACTGTAATTTACTGTTATGATATTCTCGATTTTTACAAAATTTTCAATTTTTAGTATTAAAAATGTGCTTCTTATTATAACTGATTCTTGGACATACTTAAGTGTACGTTCACGACATAATTTTGATAAGGTTATTGTTTTTTTTTATATGATTGTCTGTGTACGTACCCACGCTGCCGGAGCGACACTACTGGCGAAGACTTGTAGTTGCGTATGGCAAGGCGGATAGGCACTACAGGATAGTCTTCGCCAACTTCTTTAACCAGGATTTTGTACCGTATGCATGTTGTCCTCGGCGCCTATTGATTTACACAAAATGTAAATGACTGTCCTGATATTTCCGATTTTTTTACAGAATTTTCCATTTTCAGTTTAGAAACTTCATATCATAGCAAAAGTGTCTTTGGGTATTAGTTGAGTGTATATTTGTGGCAATATTTTGTTAAAAATACGGTTATTTTATATCATTATCTGTGTATGTTCCGACGCTGCCGAAGCGACGCGAATGGCGAGTTCTTGTAGTTGCGTACTTCAGAGCAGAATGGCACTACTGGATAGTCGTCGTTAATATCTTTAACCGTGATTTTGTACCGTGAGCATTTGTCTCGCGTTTTCTGCATATTTATATAAACTCTAATTTACGGCTATGATATTTCCGATTCCTTCAAAATTTTCAATTTTTACGTTAAGAAATTAAATTCCGTAGGAGAAGTGTCTTTTGAATTAGTTGAGTGTAGTAGCGTGGACAACCAAATGGAACTAAACACGACAGAGGAATACGCAAAATCGGTAATTTTTTCAGGACTGCCGGCTTTTCACACAAAGGAGAGAAAGATTTTTGTTCAAAAAATGGCCTTCTGCGGTATTTGAGTGAAAAAAAATTGACATAGGCACAAACGGTAGCACCAGAAACCCCAGAAATGGTGATATCTTCCTGAGCTGCCAAATTTACATAAAAAAATATTTATGGTTGACAAGTAGACTTTTGCGGTAGCAACGTGAACAGTTAGATCGATGTAAACAGGACGGTAACGCCAAATCACCATCATTTGATGATTCTTTCAAGCTGCCATATTCACAAAGAGAGAAAAAATTATTGTTTGAAAAATAGACTATTGCAGTATCAGCGTGAGCAATTAGATCTATATAAAGATGACGGCAACGCCGAGACACGCGGAATCGGTGATGTTTCTCGATGCGCCAACTTAAAAGGAAAAAATTTATTCATGGAAAAATGGACTATGACCATATGAACGTGAACAATTAGATGGAAGGAAGCACGACGGTAGCCTCGAAGCACCAAGAATCAGTTACTTTTGCTTGAGCTGCCATCTTTTCAAAAAATATTTTTGGTTGAAATATGAACCCTTGCGGTATCTGCGTGAACAATTATAGCGGAATACTCACAAGGGATACTCCGATACAGGCAGAATCGGTAATTTCATCTCGAGCTACTAATCTTCCAGAAAGGAAGAATATATATTTTCGGTAGAAAAATGGACGAATGGGGTAGTAGCGTGAACAAACAGATAGAGATGAACATGACGGTAGCAGCGAAACACCCAAAATTGCCGACCGTTTCTCGAGCTGCCAACTTTACACACAAAGAAAGAAAGATAAGAATTTTTGTTTGTAAAATGTACTATTGCGGCAGCATCGTGACCAAACAGATCGAGATAAGCAGTACCGTAACGCTGAAACCCGCAGAATTGGTTGTTTCATTTCGAACTACGGACATTACAAATACAAAAATTTGTCTGGCTAAAAAATGAACATTTGCGGTAGCAGCGTGAATAAACAGATCGATATAAAGTCGACGTCAGCGACAAAACACGCAGAATTGGCGGTTCTCCCCGAACTGCCAAATTTGCAGAAAAAAAAAGAAAGAAACTGTTATGGTCGAAAAATGAATTTTTGCGGTATCAGCGCAAACGTCGCGGACGAAGTGCACACAGCAGTAGCTTCGACACACCCAGAGTCGAAAATTTCGGTTCAAGGTACCATATGTCAAGAGAAAAAATTTTTGTTTGAAAAACGGACTTTTGCGGTATCAGCGAGAACGACTAGTGCGAAATAAGGACAAGTGTTGCGCCGATACACCCACAATCGGTGACTTTGCCTCCAGCTGCCAACTTTGCAAAAGTAAAAAATATTTTCGTCTGAAAAACGAACTTTTTTTGAACCAGCGTAAACAGTAGATCGATATAAACTCGACGGTAGCGCTGCAACACCCAGAAGCGGCGATTGTCTTCATGAGCTGCCATCTTTCCAAAGGAAGGAAAGGATTTTTGTTTCTAAAATGTACTCTTGCGATATCAGCGTGAATAACTAAATCGAGATATACGACGTCAGATACGCCGAGAAACGCCCGATTGGTGATTCTTTCTTGAGAGGCCAGCTTCTCAATGAAAAAAAATAATTTTTGCTTGAAAAATGGTCATTTGTCATACCAGCATGCACAATAGATCGAAATATGCACGAGGGAATCGCCGAAACACGCGTAACCGGCTATTTTTTCTCGAGATGACAACATTACGAAGAAATATAATCTTTGTTCGAAAAATGCCCATCTGCGTTACCTGCGTGAGCAAACAGATCGAGACGAACGCGACGAAAACACGGAAACACCCGGAATCGGTGATTTTTTGGCGAGCTGCCAACTCAACAAAGAACGATTTTTGGTTTTAGAAATGGTCTTTTGCGGTATCTGCGTGAACAACTAGATCAAGACGAGCATGGCGGAATCGACGAAACACGCAGAATCGTTATTTTTCTCTAGGGCTAACATCTTTAGAGGAAAAGTAAAAATATATCTTTGTTTGACGAATGGTCTCTTTTTGTATCTGCCCAAACAATCGGGTCGAGATAAAAATGGCGGTCACGCCGAAGCACACATAATCGGAGATTTTTCGTCGAGCTACCAGAATCACAAGGAAAAAAGTGTTTGTCTGAGAAATGGACTTTTGCGATGTCAAAGTGACTAACTAGATCGATATAAACGCGGCGGTAGTGCGAAACACACACAATAGGTGATTTTTTTTCAAGCTGCAAACTTTACGAAGATAAAACTTTTTTGTATGAAATATGAACTTTTGCGGTCTCTGTGTGAAGAAACAGATCGATATAAAGACGACGCTAGCGGCTAAACACACGGAATAGGTGATCTTTTCTCGAGAATCCAAATTTACATACAAAGAAATAAAAATCATTATTTGAGGAATGGAGTTTTGCGGTTACAGCGTGAACGCGCAGATCGTAAAATCACGACAGAAACGCCGAAACACGCAGAATCACTGATTTTTTCTCGTGCTGCCAACTTCGCATACAGAAAAAATAATAACTCTTGATCAATCCTAATAAAACAGACAATCACACAATGTTATAACAAATTTAGGATGATATTGTCTTAATCGTACACTCCTCTCATTCCAATTACACATTTACTAAAGGGTACAATCTTGAAAATTAAAAATAAGAAATTTTGTAAAAAATTGAAAGGGTCATAGAAATAAATTACAGTACGTAGAAATAAATAGGAATATTGGAAAAATACATATGCTACAATGTTAAGGTTGAAGTAATTAATAAAGACAATCCAGTAGTGCTGCCCCGATATAGCGTACGCAACTGCAACGTCACAACAATCATGTCGCGCCAGCAACGTAGGTGACCGTATAGACAGTCTTATAACCCAACATCCAATTCAACAAAATATTGTCATTAACGTACACACACCTAATTGCAAAGCCACTTTCCCTCAAAAGTGAAATTTCTGATATTAATAATTTGAAATTCTGAAAAAACCGAAAGCATAACACCAGCTAATTACAGTATGTGTCAGCAAATCGGAGACTGGAAAACATGCATACGTTACATACTGACGGTTAATGGAATTAACGAAAACTATCTAGTAGTGTCGCTCCGATCTGTGTACGCAGCTGCAAGTCATCGCCAATCGTGTCGCCGCGGCAGCATGAGTACGCATACAGAGAATCATGTAAAATAGCAACCAGCTTAACAATGCATTGTCGCAAACGTATCATCAACGAATTCAAAAGATTCTTTTACTATGAAATACAGTTTTTGTAACTAAAAATTCAAAAATTTGAAAAAAATCGAAAATATCATTACTGTAAATTACAGTGTGTATAAGTAAATGAAAAACTTGGATAATATGCATACGGCAAAAAATCATCGTTAAAGAAATTATGGAAGACCACCTAATAGACCCACTCCGCCCTGCCGTACGCAACTAAAAGACCTCGCCAGACGCATAGCTCCGACGGGTGGGTACCTATGCAGGTAATCATACAAAATAACAATTTATTTAACAATATAAAGCCATGAACGCACACTCGACTGATTCCAAAGACACTTTTGATGAGAACAGTTTCTTGAACTAGAATCCGAAAGTTGTGAAAAAAATGGAATATATCATAACAGTAAATTACAATTTGTAGAAATTCATGGAAAACTGCGAAACAAAGCTTACGGTACAATATTATGGTTATAGAAATTAAAGAAGACCATACAATAGTGTCGCTCCGACATAGCGAATGCAACTGCAAGGCGCCCTTTGTCGCGTCGCACTCGAAGCGAAGGAACGCACACAGACAATAACACAAAATTTCAAGCTTAACAGAATATAGTCATAAACGCAAACTCAACTAATTAAATGGACTCTTTTATTGAGAAATACAGTTTTTTACATTAAAAACTGAAAATTTTGAAATGAATCGAGAGTATCATGGCAGTAAATTACGGTGCGTTGAAATTAATAGGAAACTGCCAAACGGTGCTTGCGGTACAATTTTGAGGTTAAATAAATGAACAGAGACCATCCGGTACTGCCGCGCTCCGTTCAGCCCTACGCATCCAGAAGACTTCACCAGAGCTGTCGCTCCGACAGCGGATGCACGTATACGGAAACTCATTTAAAATAACATCAGGGATAACAAAATATTGTCATAAAAATAATCTCAACTAATTAAAAAGACTCTTTTACTAAGAAATACATTTCTTTAAATTAAAATCAGAGAATTCGGAAAGAAGCCGATATCATCATAACAGTATATTGCAGTATGTTGAAATTAATAGAAAACTGCGAATGAAGGCATACGGTACAATATCTATTCTCTATTAGTGAAATTAACGAAGACCATACAGTAGTGCCGCTACGATCCGCCGTACGGAAATACAAGACTTCGACACTCGTGTCGCTCCAACTATGTAGGTATGTATACCGCCGATTATTTGAAATATCAACAAACATTACAAAATAATATCATTAACGTGAGCTCGACTAATTCAAAAGACACCTTTAATAAGAAATACAATTTTTTAAATTAAAAATTGAAAATACTGAGACGTATCGAATATATTACAACAGTGTATTGCAGTATGCAGAAATTGATATAAAACTGCGTAGCAATGACTACGGTACAATATTAAGTTCAATGAAGTTAACAAAGGCCGTACAGTATTGTCCATTCCGATTAGCCGTACCCGACTACAAGACCTCGACAGTGCTGTGCACCGGCAGCGTAGGTTCGGATCCAGGCAATCATATAAAATATCAAAAAGCATATCAGAGTACTGTCATACACGTAAACTCAACCAGTTCAAAAGATGACTTTACTAAGAAATACTATTCATTAATTTAAAAATTTATAGTTTTGGGAAAAATCGAAAATATTATAACAGTAAATTGTACTATGTATAACTAAATGGGAGACGGGGAAGTAATGCATACGGTGCAAAATCATGGTTAACGAAATCAACGCATACCATCTGGTAATGCCCCTTCGCCATGCCGTACACAGCTGCAAGATCTCGCCTGTCGTGTCGCTCCTCTAGCGTAGGTACGCATACAGATAATCAAATAAAAGAACAATATTTTTAACAATATATTGCCATAAACAAACACTCAACTTATTCCAAAGACACTTCAGCTATGAAGTATAGTTTTTTAATCTAAAAAAATTCGATATTTTGAAAAAAAATGGAAAACATCATAACAGTAAATTACAGTATGAACATATAAATGGGAGACTGGGAAAACATGAATACGATACGAAATCCCGGTTAAAGAAATTCAGGAATTCTATCCAGTGGTGTTGCTCGAGTCTACCGAACGCAACTAATGGTCCACTCCAGGCGTTTCGCCCATGAAGCTTATATACGTATGCAGACAATCATACAAAATAAAAATGAAATTAACAAAATATTGTTATAAGCTTACATTCAACAAATTCCAAAGACGCTTCTGTAAGAAATACAATCGTTGTTTATACACACTCTGTAATAAAGTCCATTTCTAACTTAACGAACTTACTTCTCATTTTTGCGATCCAGTTATTATCCATTCGTGTTGTCACAAGCGGAGTCGCGGTGGCGGCATACATGCAGTGATGAAGATCGATGGTCCGATCGACCCAAGGACACGAGTAAGCTACTAGCCTGGACTCATTTACCTATTATCGTAAGCGCAAGTCTTATTTCTCGAGTACATGAAGTTCTATCAGCTCGGAATCGCTGGACTCAACTTCAAAGTCTACGCCACTGAAAGACTAACCGGAAGTCACGCAAATTCCAACAACAAGTATGGATACCTCCACGGCCGCCATGCTAGACGCAATCCAGAAGCAGAACGAGATATTTACAAAAGAAGTGGATCAATTTACTAAGGAAATTGTTCTACTGACGTGACGCATAGTTGAAACGCAAAGAGTAGCAGACAATGAAAACGAATGGAGTGCCTCCGAAATAGAGTTTCTGGGACGACGAGTCCAAGAAGGAATAACGGACATCGCTTCATTTATGACCATGGACGAAACTATCGCTACCGCTTGCAGCGAGACTCCAATCCCATCGGCTCCCATATATCAAGACCTAGAAATAGAAAGACCGCCAAATACCATGGTTATGAGCCCACGATGCATATTATGCATCCCACATTTAAACTGCGAATACGACATAGAAGTTGAGGATTTTATACACGAAGTCATAGAGATGAGAGCTATGTGTAGTAAGCAACTGTTACTATTAAGAATGATAAAGATAGAATAGGTAGTATGGAGGGCATCAATGTCATCCGGAATATACGCATTAACGCGTACAATCACGTGTTTGACGCATTAAAGCGCAACGTAGCAACACAAGCTTCAGTTCGAGAACAACAAGATCAGCTACGGCGAATACAATAACGAAGCGATGAAACAACTCAGTGCAGCGTGATGAGGTTCCGCCGCGCTTTCATTAAACTATAATACAGTGTCATATACGAATACTCAAACGAACTTTCCCGAAAAGCGATGAATGACAGTGTACAACGGGACTCAGTCACTGATTTCATACGCGGACTAAAAACTGAAATCGGACGGAAACTCCTTGCCAATCCTCCATTTAATGTACTAGACGCAGAAAAGAAGGCCACGAGTATCATGAGATATTTCGGGAAAGATAGGCGCAGCCAACCATGAGTAGCCAACTCTAACGCTACAAGACCAAGAGGGATAGAGACATGACTAGGCACAAACATGAAGAAACTCGCACACAGCCCAACAGGTAGAACCTTCAGGTACACGGATCAACTGCCACTCGCATAAAGAGGAGAAATGAAATGATTCAAGTGCAATTAGATAGGGCACTCTGCGAATCTATGGAGAAATTTTCAATTACCCAAGACCTCCAGCAGTACACCTCATGCAACCAATGGAAGAGAATGAGACAGACATTATAGATTAGCAGTTAGAATGAACGCCACAACAGCAGAACTTCCCTCAATACTTATACGATCCGGTGGACGACAATGCAAATTCCTCGTGGACAGCGGAGCTGGAATTAACATCCTTAAGCGAAGAAACATACGCCAAACAATAATTACGGGAGAATTGAAATTTGCTATTGGGCATTCGAAATTCAGTGCTACAGATCACGCTTTTCCAATACTCTGTGACTAAATCATCGAATACTTTCTAGTAGAAAACGACTTACCGCTAGTCGAGGACGGCATATTAGGACTGCCAGCACTATCTAATTTCAAATTTGAACTTGCCCGTGATAAATTAAAACTCGAATACAACGTTCCTCTGTTACGACAGGGAAACAGCGTGCAACCTGGTCCGGCATAATCTGAGATCGTATACCTGGATGGCAAACACACGCAAATATGCTTCATCAATGGTGGACAGTGCTCAATTCAAATATCAAATCTGATCGAAAACAAAAGGACTTATGATCAACTACCCACATGTAAAAATTTGGTCCAACTACCACACACAGAACGAAGTCACAGCGAGCCTATTGAACAAATATTGCTATACTACCTAGACGTATTTAATCTGGTTCGCGACTCCCCGCCATGAACCAACTTAACAAAACAATCCATAACATTGAAAGAGAATAAAATCATAAGCGCCAAATCATACAGACCATCCGAATGCCGTAAACAGGAGATATAAAGACAAATGACTGAAATGCTACAGCAAAACGTAATGGATCCATACGATTCCCCTTACAACTCTCCAATATTTGCAGTCGCAGAAAAATTAGACGCTTCGGGCGAAGAAAAATTGTGAACCGTGGCAGAATTCAGTAAATTGAACGAAATAACGGAACAAGATGACTACCCGCTACCAGACATTGATGACATACTCGCACAATTGGGCAACGCAAAATTCCTATCCGCGTTAGACCCCTCCCTAGGACTCCAAAGATGCCAGTGGACGACAATTCAAAGAAAATATACAGTTTTCTGAGCACCTCAGGACACTATCAGTATAACAGAATGCCATTTGGGCTAAACAACTGTCCGGCCACGTTCATGCGCAAACTGGACGCGGCACCAGGAGGGCTCATTAATAAACATTGTTTCGTTTACTTAGGTAACACCGTCATATTTGGACAGTCTATGGAAGAGCACACCAACTGTTTGACAATTGTTTTCAGGAGATTACGAGAATTAGGATTAGAAGTACATACAGACAAATGTGAATTTTTAAAACCGGAACAAGAATGTCTAGGACATGTTGTTACCTCGGAAGGAATAAAACAAAATCGAAAAAACTTGCAGCAGTCAAAGATTTTAGGCAACCGCCAAACCCAACGGACGTAAAATCATTCATAGGGCTAGCAGGCTATTACCGTAAATGCATATGAAACTTTTCTAAGATAGGAAAACGTGCAATAGAACTAATAAAGAAGGACATACACTTTCACTGGACAGACAAAACGCAAGGCGCATTTGACACTTTAAAAAGCAAACTATGCTCCTCGCCGGTACTCAGATTCCCTTATTTTACCAAGCCATTTACCCTTACAGAAGAGGTCAGCAATGATGGTGTAGGAGCCATTCTGTCACAACACGATCACCCAAGCTGTTACATATCTCGAACTCTGAACACGCCGGAAAGGAATTGTTCCACTACGGAAAATGAGTTACTTGCTTAATTGAGAGACTAAGGCAATGTTTGTTAAAACGAAAATTCGCCATCAAAACAGGCCATAAAGCATTAAAGTGGCTTCAGAATTGCAAAGACCCCTCGTCCCGACTGATAAGATGGAGACTGAGACTTGAGAAATACGAATACGAAATCATACACACTAATGGAAAGGACAGTATAGTAGACGACACACTATCGACGGTACATGTAACCACTAACGATGACGAACTTGACAATAAATTTGAAGAATGCTAAAAGACACTGCGATGTTACGCAAGGTATTATAAACGACAACTAACCGGAAAACTCTCTATCAATTAAACAGAAGCGAATCAAAATAGTTCAGTAAGCTAACGAATACCTAACGAAAACAAAGGAATAGGCATCATAGCTGAAAATAATTTCACAGTAATAGGAAAGGACGCAGTAAAAAGATTCGTAATGTTCCTTAACGACACCATGAGAGAAATACCCTTCGCTTGGGAACCAATTCACACTTACACTGAACACGAACTGACAGAACCACTGGACGAAAGTCACGACTTGAAAGGACATCACGGTATTAGGAACATCTATGGAAGGATAGGGACGAAACTCAGTATACCAGATGAAGCATGTACACCTCCATGTAGAATCATGTGACGCCTACCATGAAGCCGAATTAACTATGATATGACCTAAAGAGACCCTTCCGTAACAGACACGCCTCTGGAACAGAACGTCAAGATAGCAATGGACATATTAGAACGACGTAAGGAACCTAAAAATGAAAACGATATATTCTATCAATACACGACGAACTGACGAAAATACCTCATGTTACTACCAATTGAAACTCAGCAAACCGCAACTGTATGTGACGCATTATTAAATCATTACATATACATATCTTCAGCACCTATGAAAATCCTTACCGACCAATGACATGATTTCATATCAAACCGAATGTAACAGTACGAGATGGCTTTTAAAATCAAGCACATCAAAACTACATCATGCAACCCACACGGCAACGGATCACTCGAAAGAACGAATGCAGTAATGTGCGATATGCAAAAAACAATACAGGAAGGCTCAGACACAGAATGGGATGAGCAACTAAGTTTTGTTCGTCACGCGTATAACACAATGATACATGACGTCACGGGATACACATCATTTTAGCTCACTTTCAGACATCACACCAATTTTCCGTCTACCATCCCCATAAATCCACAACGCGCCTGTTCTGACGAAATAACATTTAGAAAAAAAGAATGGGACTTGAAGCACCATCAGGCTCGCGAAGGAATGATAAAAAGTAAAAAGAGATCCCAACGGTTTTAGGGACGGAAAATTATACGGCCTCAGTTGGTATGTGAAGAAGGAGACTCCGTACTAGTACGTAACGACCACAGGAATCATATACTCGATGTGGAATGGGTAGGACCATTCAGGATAGATAAAGCATATGCGCGATATTATGAAATATGTTCATGGTAATAGACTAAAACCCTATTTTCCAGGGTGACAATACTCATTGCCAGAATCGCCACCGCGCAAATTGAAATAATCCCGCCAGAACGTAATACAGGTTTCGCAGAAAAAAAGATACAAAAAGGATATTTATATAGTAATACTACTAAGATTATAATAGGGATAGACGCAAGCGACATATACGAAAGCATCAATCGGTCGAATCTGAGGGGGTATTCCATGAAATGATACTATAATTAAATACAGCAATTCAAACGTTACTCTTCCAACTAGACGAAATATTAAACGAAATCATACTAGGGAAACAGGGAACTCTTAGCCCAGAAATGCTAGGACCCGAAGAGTTCCTAACATACTACGCAATATCAGTCGGAACACAAGTATACAACCCGGCAATTTCCGCAAAGATAGAACATTTCCGATATATACACGATATTAGTGATTTGACACTGTTTAGCCTAAAGGATAAGCACTATTCCAAAATCTCACTACCAATCGTCTCAGAAGCGGAATGCGACATATTTCAGGTATACCCCATACCTAGTAAAGAAATGGCTTATTCATGGCAGCCATAGTGGGCCATCAGATATATATTGTATCAAGGTTAGCATTTATGAACCGACACACACAGTATCTCCGATATACCGTACGCAGCTACATCTCCACTCCCGACGTATCGCTGCGTGGCGCCGGAGCAAATACAGGGACGAACAGAGCCAAGTCGCTTCCATATACTGTACGCAATTTCAAGATCACTATCGTCGTGTCGCGTAGGCAGCGTAGGTAGGTATACGTACAATCATATAACATAGAAACAAATTAAACAATATATTGTCATTTACGTAAGTTCAACTAAAACTAAAGGCACGTTTCTTGCGAAATACAATTTTTTAAATTAGACATTGATAATTTTGAAAAATCTCAAAAGTGTCATAACAGTAAATTGCAGCTTAATTTCGTATATGAATAAGAAGATCGAGGGTCAAACCGTTCCAGAACGTTACCACCGTTTTTCAGAGTTGCATTGCTCAGTCATTAGCTTCACCTATCGTGTGATTCCGAGTGTCAAACTAAATATTCCAAATATCCGCTGAACAGTATGGACAATGGACACATTTATTCACGGTGTATTATTATATTGTGGTAGGGCGTCAAACCGCTTGACTGCGTTACCAATTGGTACAAAGTCGACGGTCTAATCGAAGACCGTACCCACTGAAAACCAAACACGCTGTATCGAGAGTTTAACATCGGGTTCGGAGAAACAAACTGGTATACATTGTAATGAGGGGCACCTTACTTACAAGTGTGAATAGGAAGTAAGCGAGTGAAAGCGTTTGAGATCGTTACCATCTTTTTTGAGAGTCGCATGTCGTAGTCCATAGGTTCATCTATCCTGCGATTCCGAGAGACAAACCAGGCATTCTGTGTGTAAATCCGCTAAATAGAACTGGAATTAGAAACTTTACTTCACGCTACAAGTAATAAAGTTGGGAGTCAAACCGTTGGAGGACGTTGTCAACATGTACAACGTCAATTTATTTACAGAATTCCGTGCCCTCCGAGAACGCTGTAGCGGTTGTCTAGCTTAATGTTGACGGAAACTAATAGGGTACATATTTTGTAAGAAGGGCGCCTTATTATCATGCCTGAATAGCAAAATCGGGAATCAAACCCATTGAGAAAGTTATCACCTTCTATGTGAGTCGAACGGCTAAGTCGGCAGCTTCACTTACCTTGTGCAGCCGAGAATGAGGCCATGCATTCCTGAAGTAAATCCGCTGAACACTATTGACAACAGACACCTTAATTCTCCCTATGATAGAGAGTGAAACCGACGGAAAGCATTACCAATATTTACATAGTCATTCCTTTTTCCGAATAACTTACACTCTCAGAATCTAACCCTCTTTACGGAATGTCCAGCTTGGTGATCGCCGATGCAAATTGGTAGACACTATAGTGACGAAAGCCATAATTTTATGTATGAATATCAAAATAGAGGGGCACACTGTTCTTGAACGTTACAACCTGTTCTGAGAGTCGAACGGCTATGTTAATGGTTTAACAATATGTTTAACGAAATATTGTCATACGCATACACTCAACTAACTCCAAAGGCGCTTGTACTAAGAAACACAATTTCTGAAAGTAAAGAATTCTACTCTGTGAAAAAGATCGAAAATATCATGACAGTAAATTACATTAGGTACAAATAATATTCTTACCAATGTAATGCCATACTCGTACACATAAATAATTCCAAAGGCACTTTTGCTATGAAATACAGTTTTTTGTGCTAGAAATATAAGATTTTGTAAGAAAAATCCATAATATCAGAAGAGAAAATTTCAGTATGCATAAATAAATGAGGGGTCTACTGAGAAAATGATTGTTGTTCAGTCTCTATATAATTGTTCACGCAGATTCCGCAAAGGACCACTTTTCAATCAAGAATTATTTTTTTTTTGGGTGTATGTTTGGCAGCTAGAGGAAACGTCAAGGGTTCTGTATTCTGCAGCATTAGTGTCGCCTTTTTCTGGATGTAATTGTTCACGATGATACAGCGAAAGTCCATTTTTCAAACAGGAATATATTTTTGTGAGGTTGGCAACTCGCGAAATATGTACCGATTCTGGGTGTTTCGGCGCTACCGTTGTGATCGTTTCGACCTAATCGCTCATGCTGCTACCGAAAAGACCATTTCTTAATAGAAAATTCCTTTATTTTTGTAATGTTGGCAATTCGAGAAAGAACCACCGATTCAAGGTGTTTAAGCGTTACTCATATGTTTATTTCGATCTAATTGTTCACGCCGATACCGCAATGGACCATATTTGACAGAAATTTTTTTTCATCTTTTGGGATAATTGTTCAAGTTCGTACCGCAGAAGCCCATGTAAAGAAAATTTATTCTGTTTAAGTTGGTACTTCTCGATAAAATCAGCCATCCCTCTTGTTTCGGCGCTACCGTCGTATATATTGCCATCTAGTTGCTCTCGCCGCTTCCGCTCAAGTCCATATTTCAAACATAAATTTTTGTCGCATTCTGGAATGTTGGCAGCTCGAGAAAATATCTCCGACACTGGGTGGTTCGCCGCTACTATCGCTTTTTCTCTGTGTAATACTTCACGCTGATACCGCAGAAGTTCATTTTTCAAAATAACATTTTTACTTTACTTTCTAAAGTTGGCAGCTCGAGAGAAAATGGTCCATTCTGGGTACTTCGGCGTTACTGTCGTGCTTCTCACGATCTAATTGTTCACGCAGATACCGCAAAAGTCCATTTTTCAAACAAAAATTTTCATTCTCGTTGTAAAGATGCCAGCTCCAGAAGCAATCGCCTTATCTGCGTGTTTCTGCCTTACCGTTGTGTTTATATGGATATCATTGCTCTCACTGGTGCCACAAAAGTCCATTTTTCATACAATCATTTCTTTTCTTTGCAATGATGTCTGCTAGGAAAAAGATAACCCCTTCTGGCTGTTTTGGTGTTACCTGCGTGTCTATCTTGATTTAATTGTTTTGGCAGAATCTGAAAAGGACCATATTTCAAACCAAATATTCTTTGTTTGTTTTGTAAATCTGGGCACAGCGAGAATTAGTCACCGATTCCGTGTGCTTTGGCGTTACTGTCTTGTTCATATCTATCTAACGGTTCATGGGCATACTGCTAAAGACAATTTTTCACACAAGAATTCTTTCATTTCTTTTCAATGGTGGCAGTGCGAGAAAAACTCACCAATTGTGGGTGTTTCGGTGTTACCATCAAGTTTATTTCATACATTTGTTAACGCTGGGACCGCAAAAGCACATTTTTCAACCAAACTAATTACATTTCTTTCTTGTAAAGTTGGAAGTTCAAGAAAAAATCACCGATTTTGGCGTTTTTGCGCTACCGCCCTGTATATCTCGATACAATTTTCGGAAGGAAGCCGCATGGGCTATTTTTAAATAAAGGTTCTCATTTTTTTTCTGTGTAAAGTTGGCAGCTTGAGATAAAGCCACCGATCTGGCTGTTTCGTTGATACCCTCTTGATTATCCCGAACATTTATTTCCCGTTACAACCGTGAAAGTCCATTCTTCAACGAGAAGGAATTTTGTTTGAGCTGTAGACAGCTCGAGAGAATACCACCGATTCTAGGAGTTTCTGCGCTACAGTCACGTTGATCTGGATCCAATTGTTCCGGCTGATACCGCAAAAGTCCATTTTTCAATCAAAGATTCTTATTTCTTTTTTCTATTTGGAAAGTTAGCTGCTGGAGAAAAAATTTCCGATTGTGGTTGTTCCGGTGATACCGCCGTGTTTATCTCGATCTAGTTACTCAGGATGATACCGCAAATGTGCGTTCTTATGGCAAGAATTATTTTTCTCGCGTATAAAGTTGGCAGCGCACAAAAGAATCACCGATTCTGTATGTTTCGGTGCTACCGTCGTGATTATGTCCATGTAATTATTCACGAAGGTACAGCAAGAGACCATTTCTCATACCAAATTTTTTTCTTTTATTTGGCAAGTTGGCAGCTGGAGAAAAAAGTCACCGATTCTAGATGTTTTGGGCGCTGCTGCAGTCTTTATTTCGATCTAATTGTTCACGCTGATAACGCAAG
>NW_027471597.1:0-23133 GCF_051020765.1 Lasioglossum baleicum
ACTTCAAATGAAAAATCACCAGAACGAAATGTGGCAAACCAATGTTGACACTGTCTTTCTTTCAAGGCTTCATTTCCACGTACGGTACATAACTTCTTTTGTGCTTGCGATGCGTTTTTGCCTTTTCGGAAGTAATACAATAAAATATGTCTGAAGTGCACGTCCTGTTCTTTCATTTTTACATTAGGATAAAAACAAGACTAAAGCACTAATCGATATAATTTTTTTACTAAATTAAAGGTAGAAGTCCAAACAGTAAGAAAAAAGTATTGGTTATATGTTTTGACCACGTTAACAAATCAAAAGAAAGTGTAAAATCTATCTATCGACAAAATTTGCAATGACTTAGTTGCCAACCCAATATTATTAATTATTAAAATGAATTGTTAAAGTTAAAGTATGTGTAATATATTTAAAAAAAAAAATTATGATTTAATCATCAAATACTGCATTTGAATGTACTCGTCATTGACCGTCACACTTTTCAGTGTTGTATCGTTTATACATCGTTCACGTCAAACTCTGCCATCCAGAAAAATAGCCACACGCAGAAGGCAATGAAATTGGAATTCTTTCTAGTTGTGGATTCGCATAATCGCATAAAGTAAGTATGTGCAGATTTCCAAGAGGATAAACAAATTTGATGAGGTAGTGCAGAATAATTTACGAGGACTATTGATATTTACGCAGGCATATTGAGAGCCGGGTCCCAATTTTGTTGAAATTAGGTGTCAAATTGTTTCTAGTGTCCAGGAATGGTTCAAAACAGTATATCTTCAGCAATATTGGAAGGTTTCCTGCAAATGTAAAGTGACATCATTATGGATAGTTCGTGACCGGCTTTATTGGTGTGTATATCGTTCTAATTGTACCTCGCGTTTGGTTGTTGTTGCGTCTTCCATTTTGGGTTGTCACAATCTGTGACCTTTTGCAAAAGTGCTCTTTCTAATCACGATACATTCTGTACGGTAATCACAAGTAAACATTATAAAGTGTTTGCTCCTTCCGATAAAATGTACTTTCGTGTATTTGGGAATATCCGAATGGCTTACTTGGCTGGACCGCCTTTCCCTAAATTTCTTGCACGAGGCCTTTGTTGTTTTAAGAACGCTGCAAAAGTCGCAATATCCGACTTGGCATGGCAAAAACTGACGATGTGAAAGTTGATCCACATTTGGATTCAACGTTTCCCTTGGAATTACAATCACTTGTCAGATCACCACTCTTTTTGCATATATAACAAGCCGTTTTCATTGTTCAACAATAGTAAGACTATATACTCTGATATACATACTACATTTATTATATCGGTATAATAGCGTTATTTAATAATTGGGCATTTTTGTACAATTTACTTACAGTGATTGATATTGCCTTATTATTGGCTTGCTTTGATTATACGCATAGGTCATCAAGGCTTCTTCAAATGTATCACCTTTTGTCACTTGTCTTGACACTCCTCTGTTCTATTCGGTTAAAAAAATTCCATCTACCTCCATGGAAGTAACCTGAGGTGGTAGACAGATCCCGATACATTTACGCGGAGTAGGTTGCCGCCGTGAAACAGTGTGCGGTTTATGTAAAGCACATCGGATCTCCAGTCATATCCCAGGGGACCATTAACTGAATATCAAAATAAAACTCGATTTATCTCTTCTTATCAGTTTGATATCTGGTAGAGAATATTAGTCCGCTTTTTGGGAACCGGTGGTAATCAAGTGCTCGTACTTATCCCGTCGCGAGTTGCTTCAGCACTGATGCGTCGCATTAGTTGCCCTAAAATCAGTCTACTATTCTGCCCTTCACTCTAGCATAGGAGTCCTTTACCGCTCACGCCTCTCCCAGACAGCCGTCGATCTGATATGAATGAGAATCATCTGCCACTCGTTACACACACGATGTGTGCCATTACACCCACGCCTCCACGCTCGAACCCAATTCCCTGCCATCTCGAAGGCCGTCGTGGAAGATGGTGACCGACACCACAACTTTTGTTGTGGCCACTGCCGTGACCACTGCTGCAGACCCGGTCAAGTTACGTGGCATTGAATGTAGGATTTTAATGATAAATAGATTTTAATATGCCAGAAGAGAATAATGAATTTAAAATTCAAGAATTTATTTCCGTTATTAAAGTTTCAATGTACAATATATATTTTTTCAAAATTCATATCCATTTTATTCAGATAATTTAATTTATTTATTTTGTTATAATATGTGTTACAATAATTATTGTTTTTTCTGTTTATTTAATTATTGATATCTTTAAAAATAAACATATTAATTAAAAAAATTTGGACATTTATTCCTACAATTATTTTATTATTTATTTGTTTACCCTCTGTAAAAATTTTGTATTATATCGATGAATTATTAAATCCTTTTTTTCGATTAAATCAATTGAACACCAGTGATATTTATCTTACGAATATCCAGACTCATTAACATTGAATTTCATTCTTATGTATTAATATATTTATTAAAAAATCAATATCATTTATTTGATACTGATAATCGAATAAAAATTCCGATAAAATTTCCACTAGGTTTATTAGTTTCATCAACTGATGTAATTCATCCTCGAACAATTCCACATTTAGGAATTAAAGTTAATGTAATTCCACATTGATTAAATCAATTTATTTATTTTACATACCTCCTGGTTTATATTTTGGTCACTGTTCAAAAATTCTGGAATAAGTCACAGTCTTGTACCAATTACTAATTATAATGACATTTTAATTAATAATCACAAATAATATCAAGTAAATGATTAACAATTTTTGAAATATCTATTCTAAATTTAATTTATTTCATTACAAATTTAAATTATTTATTAGCTAATGTGAATAAAAAATAAGCAAAATACAAGAAAAAAGAAGTGAAAATTAATGTGATAAATTTACATCAAATATTTGAACCAATAATTAACGATCCAATCATATTTAATTCATCATTTTTACGTTTACCAATTTCTTTGTATCTAATTATTTATCAGATTTATAAATACAAATTAATTAATAAAATTATGGAGATTCGCGACATTTGACGGTGTGCGTGGAGTGATGTTGTTCTATCGTAGCATCCCTTTCGTCAGTTGTGTGATAGCTATTTGAGTTATCTTATCATTTACGCGTAATATAATTATCTTATTGTTATATGTTTCACTAAGTACATTCGTTTATAAATATATGTCTATTTTGTTTATTCGCTAAGTGATAATAACATAACATATATGACTACTTGTTGAATTATATCACGTGCAATATGCAGATCACACGAGGCTAAAAATGAAATCCATATAAATAAGCTATCAGAGCATAATTACAGAACCTGGCAAGTACAAATGAAATGGTTGCTGAAAGTAAATGAAACGCCTAGTGAATGAAACCGCACTCGCGCTGTATTTCCAGGAGGATCAACAGGATGCATATTTAGGATAGAAATGATGCAAATGAAACGTGGAACAAACTCGGAGAGGTGCACGAAGTCAACTCGAGGGTATATATTTCAAGAGCTAATACGATAGGCGTGCAAACAGAGAAACGAGGAAAGATAGATTCAAGCCGTTGTTATGTTTCAGCTGTAATAAGCCAGGACACATTAGTAAGGATAGTTATACAAAAAACAGTACCAGAAGATTTGATGGCAGCCACGAACAGAATTACAGATCGCAGGCAGATGCAGTGACACATCATTGGATAGTGTCTGCACGCGTCGCGTAAGTAATAGAAAAGACTGCATGATACCATTTACAGAATTAAACATCAGTGAAGTGGTTGCAACAGCAAATTCGAATAAACTAAGCGGTACAGCGATACGAGTCAAAGGTGTAGGTAAAATAGTACTAGAGATGCACAAAGGAAATTTCATAAATCGAATAATTGTAAATAATGTTTACTATGTCATAGAGAAACATGTTCACAAACATAGGGAACATGTGTCTATCACTGATAGAAAAGAAAGGTGATGAGAAATCGATTAAAAAGGGGAAAATAACAATAAGAAATATAAATACAAAGGGAACGTTATGTATAGTGTTAAGAAATAATAACTTATACAAAGTATATTCTGATGTAGGAAGGGTAATGGAATAGCTCCAAATATGTATGCTCTTGATGTTTAAAGTTAGTTATTGTGGCATGAAAGATTTTGTCGCATTAATCTTTTCACTTGAGAAAGTTATTGTAGACAAAAGCACTTGAGTGCAAGATACTTGCGATTCGTGCTGAATACGAAGGTCAGCTGAAAGTGTTTATATAAAAGTTTTACAAGGGCAATTGAAGTAAGCGTGTGGTCCCTAATGCACTCAGACTTATGTGGAGTCAACAAAAGGGAGTAAGTGTTTTATTACATTTACGTGTCTATTCGCATACAACGACTGTACAGCGTATAAAAACAAAGGCTGAGATAAGATACGAATAGTTGTATAAAAATAATACGCTACAATTTTGGATATAACAATTTATGGTCAGATACAGACTATAACTCAGCAGCACAGGAAGATGGACAACGAATGGAGGAAACAGTGTGGCATCAGAGATATCGCACGATAGATCATGTGGAGGCAAACAGGAAGTCTGTCAGAAACCCATATTTGAGCAAAGGTAAGCCAAAAGTTAATTCAAGATATGAAAACGAGGTATCGTTGACAGATGGAGTATCGATAAAAGTTAAGGCAGAACATAGTGTTTATAATTTATATTTTATTGTTACATTTCTTAAGTTAAATTCCTTATATTTTTACTCCAACAAGACATTTGGTTTTCAATTTATCGCTACGCATATCTGTTTGATTATCATTAATGCTATGTATATGTTTAAATTTTTATAAGAGATATTTAATCGCTTAGTACCGTTAAATTCACTTTACTGTTCAATAAATTTTATGGTAATTATTGCACCAATCAACCAATAACATTATCAATTCGATTATGAGCAAATTTAATTTTAATATTATTAAAGTTCTACAAATATTGTACAGCCGATACGATGTTTTGAATTATTTTTTCGGACCAATTGGGAAATGAAATTGTATAAGAAACCGATAATTACGCAGAAAATGTTCTAAACTTGAAGGAAATATGTAGTAACTCTATTTGGCAAACGTGGCATGATGCGCAAGAGAATGAATTTTGGGCTTTTATTGACGAAGTCGGCCACCGGGAATAGTCCGCACCCTCCTTTCGAGGGTCGTAAATGGACCAACTCGGCACTGGCACGCTGGAGCAGATTTAACTCTTTCTGTACGGAGGGGCTGGCCGTGGTTATACATTCGTGGATCGAGGAAGTTTTCCAGGAGAGTCCAGCGGACCATGTGCCCGATGGCGAGGGTGAGCAGAATCGGACTAATTGGAAAGCGCATCCTCGAGCTGGACATCATGGGTATCCTTTCGATGAAACCCTCCTGCGCCGCAGCCTGGCCGACGTGACCTTGTAGAAGCTGGGGACCAACGACTAGACCGCTAGGGCCACCGACACCGGCGAGCGAGTCGATTATCGTGTCGCTCGGTACGGTGACAAACGCATTCGCTATGTCCAGCCAGACCGCGACCACCTCGTGGTTTCGCCTTTGATGTTGGCCAATTATTCCTGCAGCACGAGGTTGTGTTCCAGACAATTTTCGAAAGGCAAGAAGCCCATCTGTGCTTGGCAAATGCGGTTACTTATCTTCGCCCAGACGGTGAAGCGGTTCGCCACCATAGCCACAAATTGTTTGGATTCATACATTGCGATGGGCCGCCAGTTGGTCACCTTTCCTGTAAAAAAGAACGGTGCTAGAATCAGACGATAGCACGCAACGAACATCGCCGTCAATAGCTCGAATCCTGGGTTTGTCTTCCTCAGGTCTCCGTAGGTTAGCCCGTCCGGCCTTGGGGACTTTCATCTGGTCCTCGCTCGAGGTCGGCGACAGCTCGTCAAACTGGAGTCTAGGGAGGGGATCCTCGCGCGAGGAGACAGGAACGGTATCACGAACAAGAAATCAGGAAGCAGAGAAAGGTAACGCTGGATTCATTTATCAGATATAGAGAAAGACATAATAGCTTCTCCAGTCAAGAATTAGACTCACTAAGCGATTCAAATTCAAGTAAAATAAATACGCCAAATAGAAAAGGTAACGAACAAACTCCAGTTAACGGATACATAGACCCAAACCATAGAGCAATACTGGACATGATGCGGAAACAGTATGAACGACGTGAACAGGATTTGACAGAAATGCAGCGCATGTTAAAAATCGCGAATGAGGAAAACAGCAAACGTGCTAAAGAGATAGATTTGTTAGGTAAAAGTTTGGCAGCACTACGGATGGGCAAAAACCCAGCTATGTCGGATTTCTCGGGTAGTTTACTCGTCGAAGTCGATAGCGCTACAGTGCGCGACGACTTATCAACCCCTGCCTGTCAATATGCAGCTGGTCCAAGCAACACGGAAATGTCAAAACCGGTGAAATCCAAGGACGTGGACTATAACGAAGAAAACCTCCGTCCTGCTAAGTTATCGATTCAGTTCACTCCAGTACTACGAGACCGAGATGACACAGGCGTTGAAGGATTTATCATGAAGTCCCTACCTCAATTTCTATGGAGCGATAGTATACTCGAAGAAGGAAAAAGAGTTAGAATTCTAATAGAATCTTGCTCTTTACAAGTATTATTATACTACACATTAAAATTCTAAAACTAATTCTATTTGTCCCGTGACACCGCTTCGAAGATAAGAAGCCACCGATCTGGCACCGACCGACATCCCACGACAGTATGAAGCAGGCCTACAATCTCCGAACTTTCACTTATTTTCTCCGCAACTCCAAGACAAGCTTCACCCCATTTTAGACACCTAAGATAAACCACATGTATATGCACCGAAGCTAACGCAACCCCTATGACTTGACCTCCGTGTGGGAACACACATGCAGCGCGTCGGCCGACCGACTATAAATATCCCTACGCAACCACCGCAGCGGCAGTTTATCGTCAGTTGAAGTCAAGAATTCTATCAAAGCAGTTACCCTGTTCAGAAGTCATACGCAATCGGAGTTACGAGGTTCTGCCCGAGAGTTGCCTCTTCCTCTTATCATCTCGAGTCATAGTCTAAAGTCTAATTTAGAGTCTAGTGTAAAATCAATGTCTGTATAGTTATTATGAATATATTTTGTTTTTCCTACTAAATCGTGTCAAATCAGTTCGCGCCTTGAACCTACTTACTTTTCAACCCCTAACGTTCGAAGAAGCCATCGTCTTGGAATCTATCAACGCTCGAAGAAGCTCATCGTGATAGAATCTCTCAACGCTCCAGGAAGCTCAACCCTCTTGCGCCGTTAATCTATCCCATGTAACGAAATCCACGATGAATTAACGGGGGAACTCCGACCCCTCAACGAGACGCAGCGCAGTCAAGGCACAATTCGCCCCGACAACCGTTCACGCAGCGTACCGCATACGTTAATGGCACCAGAAGTAAGTAGATTAAAGACTAACGCTTGTAAACTGTGGTATGGGAAACCGGCCTTTCGGAAACGCGGATCCCTGTCAGACGCGGACGTTGGAGTCTTGTGGGGTAAAAGAACGGACACGAATACGCAGACATCGGCGACAAGGTGGGGCCAATTATATTTCTTTTTTGTTCCCTACTGAAACCGGGTCGCAACAAATTGCTGGCAGCGGTGGGATTCATAAAGGTCCCTTACGCCAGATCGCATCATTCTGCAACGACTCGGGGAACTAGGTTTAAAGATACAGCCTGACAAATGTGAATTCTTAAAGCTAGAGCTGGAGTACTTAGGGCGTGTAGTAACCAAAGAAGGTGTAAAACCAAATCCGAAAAAGATAGACGCCGTTAGAATTTTAAAACTCCCACTAACGCAATTGAAGTAAAATCATTCTTAGGATTAGCCGGTTATTACTTGACATTTAACTAAAACTTTTCAAAAATCGCAAAATCCATGACGGAACTAAGAAAGAAAGAGAATGATTTTCACTGGACAGACAGCAACAAGATAGTTTAGACGAACTTAAACAAAGACTCTGTGAAGCACCGATCTATACTGTCCCAAGATGGACATTCGTGTTGTTATATATCAAAAAAGTTAAACCCACCAGAAGTGAAGTATTTCATAACAGAAAAGGAACTACTCGCTATTGTTTGGGCAGTAAGAAGACTCCGATAATATTTACTAGGACGACGATCCCCTATACGAAATGACCATTAAGCGTTAAAATGGCTCTGTAATTGTGAAGACCCATCCTCGAGACTAATTAGATGGCGACTACGACTAGAAGAGTATGGTTATGACATAGAGCACACGAAAGGAAAAGACAGTGCTGCAGTTGACGCACTTAATAGAATCCACGCAGTAATAAAAATACAGAAAATACACACGAAAGTTACTGTTGATCACACAGATAGATTCCACAGATGGGAGCAAGAAGACGGACTAAACTCGTGGACATAAAACCCAACCACCACACTTTCTTTTAAATAACTAGAAACTTACTCGAGAGATACAATATACATATTCTCCGCACCTAGAAAGATACTCACAGGTCAAGGTCAGAATTTTATCGGAAAACTAATGCAAAAATACGAGGAAGCTTTCAAAAACATGTAAAAACAAGTAATTTTCACCCACGGAGCAAAGGTTTCTTACAAAGAACTATTGCGGTAGTAAAAGAACAGTACAAAACGAACGTGACGAATATTGGGACGAAATTCTTAACTTTTGATACTTAGCGTATAACGCTAAGGTAAATGACGCTACAGGATTGAACCCATTTGAACTAACCTTCGGACACATAACTACCCTACCTTCCTCAATTGGATTAGACACATAACGAACTTACGCTGACGAGATACAATATAGGAAAAGAGAATGGGATTCTACGTTAAATCAGGCAAAAGAAACTCTCCGCAATAGTAAAGAAGGATATAACCGCGGCCAGAAACGTATAATAATTAAAAATCAGACTATATCTAGAATAGGTGACAACGTATTAGTTCATAATGATCACAAGAAGGATAAACTAGATAGCGCGTGGCTAGGACCTTACGCGATAGAGAACGTTGAAACACCATATTACGAAATTAAAATGGGTGTCCAAATCAAGAAAATCCGTGGTAATAGATTAAAACTATACCTTCCAGGACAGTCACAACCGCAATTCTTTCCAGTATCTCGCAAATGAAATCGAAATAATCACCAATGTAGAAAATTTAATCTTTCATGAAGAAATCGGTAAAGCATACTTATACGTAAACCGATTTAATATCTTTATAGGTACAGATGTCAAAGAAATAGTCAATAAGGTTAATGATATTGAAGATTTATTAAAAACCATTAGGAACACTGTTACGTAAACTGCGCTCTATTCGACGAAATAGATACACTAGAAAATCGTCTTAAGCGCTTGAATAATTTAAAAATTCATGTACAAATCATAACGCACAATCGTTATTAGAGAGGACGATGCTACAGGTTCTATTTCAATCTCACTTTTTGGCACTCTAGACGATAACGAATTAAAATTAATAAACACTATCACAGAAAAATTATTTGACGATAATGATAAACTAAAAACCGTTATAGCTAACCAAACCACGTTGATTAGGAAAATAGTGAATTCGGAAAATTTAAAAGATGTCGAAATACTTAGAAATCAAATAGAGAATTTGAAAAATCAAGACAGTAAAGGAGAAATGATAACAAAACTAATTATACAAACTGAAAGTACTATTTACGACTTACGCTTTTATTTAGACGAATTATTAAAAGCAATAACATTAGCTAAGCAAGGAAATATAAGCTCAGATCATAGATGAACAAACTTTTATCGACACATGTAATGAACTATCGAAAACGGGAATCTAAACATAGTAATAACGCCCAGAGTAGAAGATTTTCAAACAATATTTGACGTCCCCCACCCAACATTATTTGTAATAAAGAACAAAATGTTCTTCAAGATATCAGTGCCTATTATGTTCGAGGAAGAATGGAATTTAATCGAAATATATCCAGTATCCAGTAAAAGAAATAACGTTTTTATGACATCAGCAATAGAACATCAAACTTACTTAATATCAGGACTAAACTATATGAATATCGATGAGGAATATATTGTAAAAGAAAGTCCGATATCGCTATGTGCAGACAGAAACAACCGGTACATAACAGTAACGCAATGCACGATAGTGTATCCGAGATGATCAATTATAACAGTTATATCAGAACATATCGAGTAGTAATATTAAAGATTCAAGAAGTAACGTTCATAGTATTAAAAGATTTCACTTAATATATAGTTATACCTGAAAAACCTTTAGACATCCACGTTGACTGTAATAACAAAAAAATAATGTAATACATTTAGAACAGGCCGTGTTGATACAAAATGAGAAAGCGTGCTATGTAATATATGACAACACTTTTCTCAAGGAGAAACACATCATAATGCGACATATGAAATCAAGAGGAAGGAAATCATAACGCCAGACGACGGAAATTCTGAAATCTTGTTGGATAAAATAGAACAAACACCGAAAATCATGAGCAATATAAACGGATACCAAGGCACGCCAGATCAAATAATTGACCAAACTAACTCCATAAATTTTTTCACACCGAATAACAAACATAAAAAACTTGGGGATTAACAGTCATACAAATAGTCACTATTCGGGGCTTAAGCAAATTAGGAATATTCAATTACATCAAAACTGGCATACCTTCAAAGATATGTTTTCACTTATTATGTTGTAAACTTGAAAACAATAGAATGAATGTAAACGCAAGCGCACGAGCGCTACTAAATACGCACAGAAGTACCACACATTAGTATGAAAGAACCAAATGACGAAGTATCATTTGCATTCCAGCCAAGACAAGTGAAGTTCCACCGATCCATATTGAAACGTAAATAATTTGCATTGATATTATCGTATCAATACATGATGATAAAAATATATCTCAATCCATATCTAATCAACTTCTAAATGGTAAGCAAATAACCCCTGATACTTTACACCATATCACAAAGTTATATTGAACTCTCTCATAAGATAGCACAATGACAAATCGATAATTGAAGCATATATAAATCCAGTACCAAAACGAAAATTCAATTTATTGGCACGTCTTGCTCAACACAGAACTATTGTAACTTCTCGTAAGAATTGCAATATCATTCTAATAATTATATTTGCGAATAAAGAAAGAGTCTGTCGGCCTACGGGTTAAAAACTCAAGTTGTTTTATTTTCTCGCGTATTTTTACGTGATATAGGCAGCGGTGAAGGCGTAGAGCGTGCAGTTGTAAACTTTGGGCATCACGGGGTGATCTCTGTTATAGTGTCTGCCGAGGCCGCCCGTCAAAGCGTAGGTGAACCTGGGAAAGAGACCGTGGGCTCGGGATATAGCACCACCGGCACACAATATCCCCCTCGGGCAACGGGTAGAATATGGTGATTCCCGAGGCATCGTCGCGTCTCGACTCGGTCGTTGTCACTGTAGCACTGGAACAATGTGTTATTATTCTTGAATGAATATTAACGAAAACCAGGCTATTAAGGGTGAAGCTTCGTTGGGAATATTCAAGGAAAGGTGGATGCGAGATGGCTTTCGGTTAGATTAAAGGCACGCTAGCGGGTAAAGGGACGGGAAGCCATTGAGATGTCACGAGTGGTTCCAACGGAAGCTGTCGATGGTTAGGGTCGGCTTAGACAGCTCGTAGAACCCGACAAAGACGCGCTTCGTTTGATGTACGGGAGCACCGTCGCTAAGGGAAAGAAAAAACGCGGTAACGTTATGGGCAATTGAGTTACGTTTCGGCTACCGGTCGCAGGCAAAGATGTAATCGGATAACTACAAAGAGGCTCCAGGACTACCTCCCAAACACTACACCCTAGTGGCGGGACTTAACACGTTCCCTGCCTTGTATACCAGCGGTGGTACACGTTAAATCTGATGTCCAGGCTACTCGTACCACCGGTGGTACACGCAGCCATATTTTTTTAATTTTTTGCGGTCCTATGTCGAATGTGACTCGACATCGTTTTTTGTTCTGACGCGTCCTATGTCAAATGTAGCTCGACATCGCTTTGTGTTCGGCTGCATTCTGTTGCAAGTTTCACCCGACTATGTCTCAATCTAAATCTAAACAAGATAAGCATATCTGAAATAGGCCATGCATCTGGAAATTAAGGGTTTAATTTTATATCTACTAATTCATAAGTACGTTACGTTAGTGATGTCATAAATGTTTTCCAAAGTAAACGTTACCAAGCGTAACATATTAGTTAATGTCAGGTAGAACGTAATTCTGCAAAATGAATATCTGTTTATATCAGGTCGTCCCATAAGTTCGTTCCGCACTGATATTTACATTCTTCGTCGCATTTTATAACTATATCGATGATTAACGTCTTTGTCAATGAAATAGGAAGAAGCCGTAGAACAAAAGGACGACTAAATTTTTACTTAATATTTAAAGGTTTCTTCCACATATAATTATAAATGGTGAAATTAAAAACCAGCACGAATTTATGGGACGACCTACTAGTATCTTCCTTAAGAGTAATTTCTGTATATTTTATTCTTGTACTTCCTCTGAATACAATGTAAAGTTTACTAATATAAACTGAAATATAACCCAAAGTATTCATCCTTGTAATATAATTATCTCTAGAAAATTTGCTATATTTTCTCCAATCTTTAAATATAATACAATGAAATTTACCAAATATATTTAAAAAGAAGTGGAAAATTTCTTAATTTCTTAATTTTGCGCGACAGTGATGCAAGTATTTTTAGACCGTCCTTACATACAATTTAATTTACAATTTCATTATTATCATTTCATGCCTCTGTGTTATTCTGTTATTGGGTTGATCGGGAAGTAATTTCGTTTCTTCCTAACAGAGGACCTAATTGTATTTTTTCATAACCATTTCGCATCATTATATATTTTGACAGCTGATATAGTAAGGCTTGTTGTTTAAAAATTTCGTATGATTCTTCGCAATAATTTTTGTTTGGTGCCCTATCAAAGATGGAAAATCGAAAGAAACATTTTCGGCACATTTCACTCCTTCACTATCATAAAGGTGAAAATACAGTTCAAATAAGCCCAAAATTATGCGTCGTGTACGGAGAAGATGTATCGACAATGCCAAAATTGGTTTGCAAAATTTCGATCAGGCTATTTCGATGTCGAAGATGCACCGCGTTCTGGAACAACCGTCGAAACCGACAAAGACGAAATAAAGGCATTGATAGAATTTGTGAATTCGAAAAAATTCGAATTTTTTCGAATTTGAAGAATTCGACCATTCATGGTCAGGCGATACGTCTTGGCTTAATTTCAAAACTTGACATATGGGTTCCACGTGTTCTTACAGAACAAAATTTGCTTCTTCGCATTAACGACTGTAACTTGCTTCTCAATCGTCAAGAAAATGATCCATTATTGAAGCGATTCATTACTGGTGACGAGAGATGGGTTGTATACACAAATGTTAAACGCAAGAGATCATGCAGTAAAAAAGATAAACCAGCTCAAACCACTTCGATGACCGATATTCAACAAAAAATTATATATTCAATTTTTATAATTTTTTCAATTTCTAAATTCAATTTCTATATATTCAAAATAAGGATATGCTATCTGTTTGGTGGGATTTCGAGGGGATCGTTTTCCCTGAGCTTCAACCGGACAATAGCACGATTAATTCTGAAGTGTACCGTGATCAACTAGACGAATTGAATGATTTACTCCTACAGAAAATCCGAGAATTTATCAATAGAGTAGGTATATTGTTCCATCACGATAATGTGATGCCTCGTACAAATTTGCTAACTCGCCAAATGCGTTTACAGCTTGAATGGGATGTACTGCCACTCCAACTATATTCTTCAGATTTGACATCTATTACTTGTTCCGGTCTCTGTAAAATTTGTTGGACGGGAAGACCTTCACCTCAAATCAGGACGTCAAACATCACTTGGATCAGTTTTTTGCCAACAAGAAGCAGAAGCTTTATCAGCGAGCAGTCAATCTTCTCCCCGAAAGATGGCAAAAGTTATTCAACCAAATTGGAGAATACATAATTTGATAAAGTGTTTATACACTTATAAAAAAAAAAGAAAAAAAAAATGAAATGTCTTTTCGAACAGCCCAATATAATAGCCTCCTTTTTCTTTCTATCTCTACGTAACGGTATTGTCAGATTTGCATTATTCTGAAAAAAATGATTCTGATGGAGAAATCGTACATTCTGGTTATCAGTGAAAATTCTTTGACGCTGATCCGTTTGCCTCTATTAATTGATAGTATTAGCCGTATTTTTAGCATTCTACAGCATAACCAAAATTTTGCAATAACATTATTTAATTTATTTCGATTGGCTTTATCCAATTTATCGACGTGGCAAAAATTCGGTTAAATTAATTAAATTTATTCCACTGACACTTAATCGTTGCGTAACTTATACGATTCTAAGTTTTACATCCGTAAATTTTTTCGCATTTCATTTTGGCAACGAAGTTGGTGAAATTTGTGAATTAATGGTTATTAATATCACTACATGAACCACATATTACATTATTGAATAATTAATTATGGTATATGTTTTATTAATTATGGTACGACGAATGCACTGGTTTAAAGTTACTCCCGTATTTAAACGTTAAATATTGCCTGATTATTTCAGTAACAGAATGTAGAAAAATGAACATTTATTAAAGGGATATTTACAAGATTTATGAACAAATATTACGAGAAAGTTTATTTTCTTCTATTACAAGCGATAAAAAAAAATTATTCGTTGTTGTAAAATGTATGGAAAAATTGAATGTTACAATACATTTTCTCAATTTGAATTACATAAAATAGAATTTCAATTTTTCTCCTTCAGATGAAATTGATAATTTCTGAGATCCAAAATAAATTTATGTATTCAATTCAACAGAAACTGCATTATTAAATTCAATTATTTTAATTTTTTCGGTATTCACACTTTCAGTAAGATATAATTTTATATTAAAATATAATAAATCTAAATCAATTATATATTTGATTCAATTATTTGAATATATTTATTCTTACCTTATACTGATGTATATGCGCACTTCGAGTTATGTGCTTCCTAAAACCACCGTATTTTTATTTAACATTTCTTAACATCATTAATAATTATGCGGATAGAACAACCTGTATAAGTTTTCAATCTTCTGTACACGGATAACAACGTTAGATGAGCATTCTATTGCGCGAACAATACGATTCCATTCAAAATCTTATGTTATACGAAGTGTCCATTTCCTCCTACACGACGAACGAAATTCGCACATCCGACACATTCACCTTCTAATGCAAAAACTGAATACTTTATAATCTGCAAAATATTTCACACGAAAATAGAGTGTGCCTCAAAAGCGATTGTTATAGATTCGATTTGTTAATTTCAATAAACGAGTCCCATTTTCACCTTATTTTAGATGAATGATATATATAAATAATTCATACTGATTTTCCATCGCTTCGTCATAAGTATCGAATAAAACCGAGTGCTCGTTCTTCTATAATTTAAAAATTCTCTCATACAACACTTTTGCAACCGCAAGTGGTATTGCAGGTGTAACTTGGTCAAAAAAGCTGAATTACGATTATTATATGCCATCCTTCCGTAAAAGTGTTGTTCTACTCTTGAGCATTTGTCCAACTTGATTCCTAATTATGACAATGGTTACATACCTCGTGAGCTATGGTAAAGAAGGCGAAGAACGCGAAATGAATTGGATTCTACAATCAGGTTTCAGGCATGACTTCAGATTGAAATCGGAAAGCCCCGAAAAGCTGCTCTTGAACGTGACACATTCGATCGAAATGAAATTTCAAGAAACGAAGAGCGCAAGAATTATTCCGATTTATTTGTTTTCAAATCTCCAACCTCTTATCGATAATTCCCAAAGGTATTGCATAAGTATCGCGAGCAGGATCAAATATTAAAATTCACCATTGCATCAACATATTCACTGTAATATAAACAAATTTTGTGTGATGCACCAATTAATTTGTAACGAAAATTATAAACTTCGTTCATCATCCACATCTGTTATAAAATAATAATACACAGACATGTATAGTTATTATAATGCGGATAATGTGGTTTTGTCGCAGAAAGCAGATCATTTTATTGTACCATCTAAGACACTCGACATATTCCCAGAAATCGCCTGTACATCCTGCTACCTGACTCGGCCGGAAAAGTCCTCGACCCCAGAGGTTTAATGGCAAATACGTTTCAATTCGCAAACTTCAATTTCAAATGGGACGGATTGAAATTGTTTGCGGACATGAGTTGTTTTATTTAATAATACAAAAGTAAATGTGATCAATATCGGTAAATAAAATTATTCTAACCTTACGAGAAAATATGTAAAAAATATTGAATATATAGTTATATATAATTGTAAGACAAAGGTGATCGAATGAAAATATCAACTTAATTAAGAAATTACCGTTTCGATGAGTGACCTCTTATAAAATAATTTGCTGTATCTAATGTTTTTTTGCAAAAAATGTACACATGCAAATAACTGCTGTAGCAGATTGTAATTTATGCGCGATCATAGAGAAGATAGGTAAAATCATTATACCCTGGAAACAATTTTTATTGACGATTATTTTATCAAACATTACAGATACATTTAAATATTTTTTAATTTCCCCTGTGCCTGGAAACTTTAGACGAAATTACATCGCGCATATTTTCACTATGTTCACTTGTAAGTAAATGATACGCGCTCTCATGGAGAAATAAAATTGTTTCAACTTTGAGAACATTGACATATTTAAATGAATTTGTACTTTCGAAATTAATATTTCTGCAATAGCACATAATTTTTAATTTTATATTAAAACTCATCAAAATAGATAAAATTTCTCATCCTTATTTATCATCGTAAATGAACGTATACATCATAAGATAATAATTAAGCCAATGTCATTTCTTATTTTGTCTCCTTGCATAAATTTGAATTTCTAGTAATGCTTTGATCCAGCAAGTGCAACACCGCCCATATGACCTTCCTCACAGATAACGAAAAATGCCACAAATCAGATTGTAAACGTTCAGTCATATCGATGCAAATATATAATTCATATAAATTACACGAATATTCGAAAAAAAAAAGAACGAAATTTTGCTGTCGATTCGAACTGAATATCGCAGTTTAATATACATATTTCTCGCTATTGCCCAAAACTGTATGCAAAATATTTTAATCGTGATGTACAATTATAAATTTTCCATTTCAAGTATGCACGAGTATTTACTTTGTACAAACGATTTAACGTATCGCTATGTGCGTTAAATGTAACGAAAGGTTACGTTACGCGCTATAATTTTACAACACGATATAGATGAGCGTGCATAAGGTAAGAGCGAATATAGAACAAAGAAAACTTACTGACGACAAGCCGTTGCGTTCATCTTCGTGTGTAGTTGTCAATTCTGCAAACTCAGTTCACATTCCGCAGCCACGAAGGGGCAAAACGTATAACAACCGAGGCCAAAAGACGCTCAACACTTCGAGTTTCCCTGTACCTTCAGATACGTGCCCATGTTGTAATTACGTTAAACATAGGAAAGAAAGCTTAAAAGTTGTAATATTAAATTTATGCGAGGCGTTCAGGTTCAACACTGGAAAATCTTACGGAATAACGAGCAAGTAAGCACGTTCTCGGCGGGCCGACTATCACACTCTCTCTGGCAGACGCCAGTTGTCATATCATATGGAGATGTTTATAGTTAATATTCTATGAAATATATAATATATGTAAATACATTTTCACGCCTGTTTCGTTATTTTTAATTAATTTAATCGGTATTTATAACTGCAAGCTCATATCATAAATACTACAATATACATTTGAATGAATCCAAAAATACATACGAATTGTCGATCCGAGTACAAGACAAAATTGAAAATACTGTACGAGTTGGAAATAGTTGTATTCTGTACATTATTAATACTGAATGATAATATTTTAATTATAAAGAAAACAAAAAAAACAACAAAAAGTACATATAGATGCTGTGTCTATATATAAAAGATTCGAACGCGTAGAGCCGCCTTCCGTAATAGAGAGACATACAAAGATAATTGTTGAAAATGTTGAAATCATTTTTAATGCGTACCATTTATAGAAAAGAAAAGAAATGTAAATTGGTACAGTGTCTTGTTTTTAATAATTAACTAGACGTTTATCATATCGGATTATATTTTGATTTCTGTGTTTCTACTCCTTAAAATTACCTTATTGTGCCGTAAGAGTAATTATACTTCGCCATTTCTTAAACAGGTAATTATCAATGATTTTTCAAAAATATTTGATTAAAAAGATGGATAAAAGGGGCACATTTAAGGGCGATATTTTACACAAATATAATTAATAATTTGACACTGATATTTTATTATTTTTTAATACGCAAATAATAACTTAATAAATATTTAGTATGTCAACGCAAATTCATATTTTTTCAATTAAAAAATTCATAGTTCTTCCTCATTGTATAAGCGGTTCTAAACTTATAAACTATCGAACGCACATGCATAGGAATGTTTTAATGGTTAATTAGATACTCTTTTGATATTCAATTCAGTGGTGTAGAAAACAACGAACCATTCAATACAATTTCTTTATTCTTCATATTCGTCTTATTTCGAGTCATAGCATTTCCCTAACCAAATTTGTCCCATAAATTTCAGAAAACTTAACATTGACATACAAAGTAACCGAAAATTCATTTCAAGAATATTTAAGAATATACTCCTCCCTTCGTCCCACATTATGTACATAATGATACGGACAGAAGCGATAGTTATACGTTAAATTGTACGTGGTTGCAGTATTTATTTCTCTGTGTTCGTACAGAGAAAAGTTTTTGGATTTACACGGCAATTCTTGATCCAACCATTGCACATCTGTCGGTTATAGCAATGCTGCGTACAAGTATGTAAATATCTGGTCCGCTTAATTTCAATTCGAGTTTGCAGTACTCAGCCAAATTCACAAAATTGCACATTACGTGTCAAAAAATCTTAGAAACCAAACTTCGACACTTTGTTTCATCCATTTACGTATGTATATTAGAGGTTTACATTGTCTCAAGTAAGTCTAAGCGCAAGACGACACAAATTGTAGCCCCACAAAGATTTCGTGCATCAAGTTTCCGACGTTTATACCTTTCGCAAGTGGAAATTTCTGTAACTCGTAGTCTTAACTTATTTCTTCAGGTTCGTGTTATCACGGTTCCACAGATTTGAATTTTTCTAAAATTTAGAACACACAACGTATATTATTATGCATACACACGTAACCGTTTTTACTGCAGTAACACAGCGATATCGGCATAGTCAAGAAGTCGTTCAACGAGACAAATGAAGCAAATGAACATGGACCTTCGCAATGGAGGACACGTACATTTGAAAGAAGTATGCACGTATTGTAAAGCAAATCTATCTTCTTTATCTTTGGAATAATTACTGTATTAATTCTAATTTCTCTATTAGATTACGCTAGTGAATCTATTAGGATGCAAAGCTTATTCCGCACCAGTAAAGTCGAATACTGGAATAGTGTAGGCTTAATTCTATTTACTGTATTAGATTACGCTAGTTAACTTTTCGAAACTTTACGTTGAGACTACGCTGCGTCTGTTAGAAATAATTAAATTATGTTCATATCTAGATAGGGTATCCGGGCAATGGTGATATAACAAGGAAGGGGTTGGTTCTACGGTGAAGAACGAATTGAAGATAGAGAATAAAATCTTTTCATTCGAAGATCCGTTTCTTAATATATTTTATATATTTAATAATATATTTTTTAATATATTTTTTTATATATTTTATATATACTTGGCTGATGTAAAAGAAAGGCACGTAAAACTGCAAAACGGTCCATATGCGCAAACATTTTACAAGATTGGAAAAATGTCTCTAGAGGAATTATGGAGAATTTGGAAAGAAAAAGAAAAGCAAACCACCTAAATTGCAAGAGAGGGTAATGCTGTTACACTCCTAGCATGTATAAAATTAGTATCACGCGATAAAGTGGAAATGAATATTGGAAAAGATAGGTTAATTATATATAGAAAGAGGTAGACATTATTGACTCGGATGGTTCTTAGTTTCACTATGGAAATATTAGAAAAAAGGATGTGATGATGATGGACGATAGAAAAGTCAAAGTGCAAGTCTAATCTAAACATAACCCTAACTGTGACTGTTACCCATTTGACATATTCAGCAGCGTCAACATTTTTCCAGAGCATGTGATCACTCTAGGTAGATTTAAATGTCAGCTCTTGGTATTACCTGAACGCTATATTGGAAGACCGGCATGAAACAGTTCGGCTGGATGCGTATGCATTTGAACGTGTGCGAAGCTATAAAGAAACACGTTTTCGAACTGTCGCTCTTCCCTCTTCCGATGCCGATATTATGCGAGTTAGCGGTCTTTCTTTAAGTTAGCCCTTTCTCTAAGTGTACCTGTAATAAGCAAATATAAGTACACAGGTTATCCCGACGAAACTTTTGTCACGATTTGAGTCAACAAACACTGATCAATTTTTATTTAAAACGTTCTTTTCAGATTGCCGCAAGGACTTGAAATATCCTAATTCGACACCCTGTATAATCGCGTATGTTTGTTCTTTCTACAATCGAATTCAACGGAATATGCTATTGATAAGAAACATTCGTTTAGTAAGCTAGAGTTGAGAGTAGATTTATGTCGCGTTAATTTGTCTCACGTCATGTGAAGAGATTGCATTGAAATCCATGAAAAATCGTGGTTCGTTTTAGTGTAGATTCATGTACATAGAAGTCAAGTGAAGGATCTGTTAGATATTAGAGAATAAAAAAGATTGGAAGTATAGAAGAAGATACAATTGTTAACAGAAAAGCATTGATTCCGAATGGTCACGGACTCCGAGACGTACGCATACAGTCAAAATTTTATGCGATGTATTAAGAATAATTTCTTACCATAGGTAAGGCGTGATGGGACGTGAACCTGTGATGACCCATGCGCTAAGTACTGAACATAAGGGGTAGTAAATTTACTTTTTAGGAAAACCGTTTCTAACTTTTACTCTTGCACCTCCGAGTCAGCTACTGTCACTATTCAAATCGACCGGTGAAAAAATATTTAGCCGTACTATGAATGCATGCATAATTCCGAACTTTATAACTCATCAACTCTCGCAAACTAAACTGTAGAAACATGTTAACTCTGGCAAAAGAAACATGCAGGTAGAATTAATACGCTGTTTGCAATTTTTGTAGTTTTAAATTTATACGAAACCACCGTGTACCTTGAAACAATGAATTTTGTTATATTATATATGTTGCTTGATATATTTTATATATGATTACACATATAAAATAATCAAATTTACTTCTTAAAGTTACATGTCTGTGTGTGTGCGTGCGTGTGCGTGTGTGTTGTATCGCGTTGTGTGTCAGTGCTCCAAATCGAGACGCTGAGTTATTTAGGTGTTTTATAATAAAATGCACTGGTTGGCATTTTTACACTTTATTTATATTGGTGATGCGTGTCTGATTTCTGATGATATTTGTCTGCTTACCGAGTTCCTTCTATTTACACTTTGCACCGAGGCCTTCTTCGCTTGAGCGAAATTAGGGAAACATTTTACATGTACTTTAAAATCATTTGCGAACAAACAAACGTATACAAATAATATAATTTCACCAATTTATTTATTTTTATATCATTAACAACAAAATTTGAGAAACATTATACTCTGCAATTGATTCTTGTATGATATTTCGCATGACAATTCCCAAACGCGTCATTAGTTTATCAGGACACCTATCACAATAACATGTTACTTCGCGCCTATCTCTAGGCGTATAACTGTCAAAGCCAACGTTAAAGTCCCTCCTTGGCCCTATATTTATTATGTGCACGTTTCCATTGTGTCGGATGTCATGGGAAAGCGATGTAGACGCTTGATCACGCTGCTGGGAATATGTTCCTCTCAATTGCTCATCAACTATTTTTAAAAATCGCAAATGGCTTAGTGGCTTTTCCTCTTTTTAGTCTTTTCTAGTTTATAGACAAGGTAAGAATTGATAATGTAAATTTCCATGTTCCAAAAAAGAATTTCGCAGAAAACAATACGTTGGTGCATATTGATCGGCCCAATCAATATACCTTATATACCTTATATACCATATACCTTGTATGATCCAATACAATCTTGGGTTTCTTGGGAAGTACTTCCATACCAACTCGTATAATTCTTTTGACCGTCACCATTCATGTGTCACCCCTTGTAGTTAAACAAGCAACAATTCCCTTGTCCTTCCGCTATAAAGTTAAGATGTTTCCCCGTCGATACGCGACTGTGCAGTTTTTCGATAAATTTGACATTTTTATTCCTTTGGGCAATCCTTTCCTGACTGGATAGATCGCAAATAATTTGATTCGATACTTCGAATCCGCAGGGCACCTTATCACTCTTTGATGACTGACTAAATCGCCCAATCGTGACGAAATAAATCCTGCCCCGGGCAGTATTTGTCAGGGCTTCGGCGTTTTGATCTGTCAGCGATTTAATCTTTCGGCGATTTGGTCTTTCGGCCGTTTGATCTTTCGGAGTTGCGGTCATTCGGCGTTTCTGACTTTGAGTGCTCGTTTCTGTTGCGATTTAACACGTTGACGCCGGCGTGCATCACCATGTGGGGCACACGCGTGTCTGTTTCGTGGGACAGCGTGCATCACCATGTGGTGCACGCGCGTCTGTTTCGTGGAGCGTCGTGCATCACGGTGGGGCACACTTGTATTTCAAAAAAATAGGTAGTACAAAATATGTTTATTTTCAATTCTCAACATTATAAACAGACATTCAATATCTTAAAACATAACAATTCAATATCATAAACATAACAATTCAATAATTTAAACATTTAATTAATTATTATTTTATATATAATTTTATTATTATTTTATATTTATAATTATATTTTAATTATTTATTATTACATAATTATATAATATTTTTATGCAATTTTTCAAAGCATGTTGAGCAGAGTGCCGGTTGG